>NW_025110393.1:0-84589 GCF_011392965.1 Frieseomelitta varia
AAAAAAAAAAAAAAAAAGAAAGGAAAGAAGAAAGGAAACAGGGACTGACAAAACGTGACGTTGAAAACGTAAACCGAAACGATGTCACAAGAGTCATTGACCTCCCTTTATGTTAACAAATACGCTGCGCTAACAAGCTGGCTGTCGCGGAGAGGCCCGCAAGCAGTCACCTATGTCGCTGGAAATAAATTAGACGCCCCTTTCGACCTAGTTGCGTAATTAAGGCCCCCTTTAGCGGCTTTCAAACGAACGAGGAAGAGCCGAAGAGGGACAAGGACAGCCAGCCATCAGTCAGCTGACCGATCGACTCCCTCTTCTTCCTTTTCTACCGCCCGCGACCCCCTCGACGGATCGTCTGTCTCACGATGGCCTCGTGCTGTATCCTTTTCAGCCCGACAGCTTGCCATTTAGTTCTTTTCATTGAACCCTGTCCTGTCGACAAAACATCCAACTGAAAAAAAGAGAAAGAAAAAAGGAACGCGACCTGCGTCTTCGTCGTTCGTTCAACTCATCGCTCGTCCTCTTTCTCATAGATTTTTCCCTTAGATAGCGACGATTCGATAGCCGAATTAACAACTGATTGCGGACCATAACGAGTGACCGAACCGTACACAAGAATTCGTCGCTTTCTTTTTGAACTCGTCGGTATGATATCACTGGATAGAAATTATTGACAAGTAATAAATTTATTATTTGTTTTGCCTATTTTGTTTTTACTTAAATATACTTAAAACTGAGAAAATATTGCAATTTTGGGACAAAAAATTCTCGACGTGAGTGGCACGTTATTCCAGCGCAAGAGGTTAAAGATCTGAGAGAGTAGCAATTGGTGATTCGGAAATCCGACGTCGCGGTTCGGCAACGCGATAGCAACAATTGCAACACCATCGTGTTGCGTTCGAATATAATAGCGACAGACGTGCAGGGGAGACGCATGCACCGTGAGATATTAGCTCTCGCGAGTTAAACGATATACGTATATGCGCGCGAGGTAGGCTTCCCTAGGTGTCATCGTTAGATTTCGACGGCCTCGGCGATCCAAAATTGCCGCGATCTCAGGGCCCGCTGCTTCATTGCTACCTGATCTAATACGCACTCGACCGAAATTAAACTGACCTCGTGACAACCGATGCGGCTCGATGTTTTATGGGTTTCTCCGTCGTATCTCGAATCGCGTTTTGATATCATAACGCGTGTACACCGTTCAAGGAGAGTTACGGATTTAGAATCGAAACCTCGTGGAAACTGGTGCGAAAAGCGACGCCACCGCACCTCTTCCCTTCCGCCTCCTCCTGTCACCGCCGCCTCCGCCCCAACCTCACTCGTTTCGATGCGCACACGCTACATCATTAGCGGCCCGTTAATACGCAACTTAACGCTTACCCAATTCAACCCAGACCTACCTAATGGCCTATTTATAGTGTACTCCGCGGTGTGCCGCGCTACTAATTGGCGTTAGTTTAAGAGTTGCTGCATGAGCGACGGCCGGTCATCCTCTACCGACCAACCAACCGACCGACCGACCAACCAACCAACGTAATTCCTCGCTTCATTCGCCGAGTTAACTACGAGTATCATTCCTAGCACGATTCCCTTCTAAACGTGTGTTCTAAACGTTCCAGCGAAAAGTAAGAACCACCGCGGGGATTGTCGTGACGAAACGACGAGATCGTACGTACCAACGTATACGTGGTGAGAAAAATGAATTCGACCTTACGGCTCGTTTCCTCGTTTTGTCGTTTTGTTCATCGCGTACGACGATAACCGGGAGACGATACGAGCCAGCCTCGGTCCCTTCCACGAAATCACTGGCATCCGCCGCGAAACATTTCCGTAAACGGTGCACGAACGCGCGCCAGAAATAGGACTGCAACGATCGAAAAAGACGCATGAAAATTCCCGCGATACGAAATCGCTCGTTAATGCCGTAACATCCTAAAAAGACGCTGACAAATTTTCTCTAACCACTGTATCCTCTTCTTTTTCTCTTTTTTTTTTTCTTTTTTTTTTTCCTTCCCGTCGGAGTCTGTATCTCATCCGTTCGCCCATTAAAACGGCCGGCTGCAATTACGTTTAAAAATAGCGAGAGAAAGAGAGAGAGAGAGAGAGAGAGAGAGAGAGAGAGAGAGAAAGAGTCGAGGAGAGTCTGTTGCACTCGATTGCATCAGACACCACGACAACAACTAAGACGACACTGCGGCAACAACGGAGCCGGAAAAACGTCATAAAAGCTTTCGCCCTATACTCCGTTTTGGGAATTGTGTTTTTCTTTAACTCGACCGCTGATAGCACGTTCTGCTTCTCGTTTCGGAGTGCTCGTTTCTGTCTCGATTATGAGGGACCGTCAGAAGAGTTGATGGAAATTTTATTATTCCGAATATGTGTATACGGGTATTCGATGCACAAACAGGAGACGTAGAGATAATTTGCGAAGAGACTCGCAGGGAATAAATGCATTTCAATTCAAAGAGACTTGAATGATAATTATAAGTAGATCATGTACGTTGTCATTCACAAATCGCCATTTGTATATTTAGATTAGAGAGAGGTGAACAGCGTAGTTACATGATTAAGTTGACAGTTAATCATTGCACTTATTGTTAAGGAAATGATAAACAATAAATAGCACTACGTTTCGAGCATCTATTTCAATGAATGAAATTATAATAATAAAACTATCGTACGTCAATTAAGATGGTTTAAATAACTGCAACCTATTTTCTAAATCTTCTACAGCGATTCCGATGCCTAAAAGACTCGTGACTGTGCCGCAAATAATAATTTTCAATCATTGAATGAGTTTGATCTATATTCATTCTAGCGGCTCTCGGAACAATTTGTTGCAATCAGATACGAAATACCTATCAAAAACCAGTGCCACACATAATAATTCCCGAATAATATTTATCCAATAAAGAAATTATTTCAAAATTCTACTAAATCCATGACTTTACTTATTAAACTGATTCGAAAATAATAATCAAACACAAAATATCTATAAAAATCCAATATTCAGAAATAACAATTTCTGAGTGACAACCATCGAAATAAAAGAAATTATTTTAATCGAATCAATGCCTGTAATTCCATTCTATTTAAAATGACTTTTAGATCAAACAGAATTAAATATGAAGTGCCTCTGAAAAGCCAGCACGAAACAACCAAGTATTTTACATACGTAATTTTTCGTTGAAAAATGTTGTTCGATTATTAAAAACGGAATATACATACGTATGATATTAACGCGATTTAATTCGATTTACACCATAATCCGTCGTTTTTATTGCAGAAACAATGCGTGACAGCCTGAAACTATAACGAAAAGTTATTTGAATTGGACGCTTTCATCTCGGTGTACTCGTTTTTCGTCGGCCCCAACCACGCGGCATTGTCGTTAACCGACGCACAGAGCGATGAGAGTTAGGTGCAAACTGATGCATGTTTGTAAGCTCTAACCGTTTGTCCCACAATGTTTCGACAATACCTGGAACCGACCCAAAGTGTCAAGTAACCATTTGAATGACTTGAAATTTCGGGAAGAAACGCCGGGCAATAAAGACCACGTGGATACAAGAAGAATAACCTAGACAACGAATCCCACTGACGAACAATACCTATGAAAATACAACCTACGCCTCGTTTAGTCAAAATATCAACACTTTATTATTACACTTATTGCTCAACATTGTTTGTAGCGATAAGTGTAAAAACCGTGAAAGAATTATAAAAATTGAAAAAAAGCCTCGAAGCAAAAAATAGATTCTCTCGTGAAGAAGATTTTTTTATGCAAATTCATATTTTCAAAAATATAGTTGGAAAGCTAGAAACGCGAGAGAAAACTGATTTGCGTATGAAATATTGTAGAAATATTGTGCGTTGTTTACGTTGGATATTTGATCACATTACGTGCTTCAAATTTTCCCAAAAATTCACCGTTCGTTTTCCCAAGATATTACCATAAATGCGAATTGTAGTAATAAAATGGATAAAATCGCGGACTCGTTGAGAGAACGGAGACACTTGTACATCCACATGAATAGAGTCGCTTCAGGGTTCACAGACCGGGCGTTAATTTCACGTGGAAGCGGATTCGACGCTCGAAATCGCGTCAAACTGAAGGGCCATCAGTGTCGAACGCCATCGCGCTCGAATATCTCTACAAACTATTTTCGCGTAGCCATCGAGGAAACCAAGAAAAACTTCATCCGATCGTATAGACGCAACGCGTACACGTGGAAACGTGCGAATATACGTAGGATTTCCTGAAATCATGAGGAACATGGCGGATTACCGCCTCTCGTAATCTCTGCGAGAGACGGTAAACAGAAGGGCAAACGTTCAAACACGGAACGAAAAAAAGGAAAAAGGGGGGGAAAAAATGACACACATCTCAGGTATCCCTCCACGATCGAGCACGTGCTCACGTTAAACTGTGACGCGTGCATGTATGCTACTCGAAGCGATAAAATCGTAAAAGAGGCGAGATTATGGCTCGGGACCGCGATAACTCTGAATACGACGCAAACAACCAGCCACTGAAAAATGTAATTGCTCGAAAGCGTGACTACCAGGGATCCGAGACTTAAATGGCACATGGTTGAAGACAATTGTGCTGGGATGCGAATGGAGACCAGATCTTGGAACGCGATATTTTGGAGAAATATTACGGAGAAATCGTGTATATAGTAAGATAAAGCGGGAAGTAAAAGTCGAATTTTCGTCTCTCGTCGTCTTGAGAGAAGAGATTTGTCGATATATTTCTGAATTCTAGTTTCTAGTTCTTTGTCAGCCAATTGGACGTTGCAACAAGAGGACGAGAGGAAGATTGTTGTTAGTTACGAAAGACGCTGTTATCTTTTCTAATTTCTGACTCTGAAGTTACCGTCACACATAACATTTCGTTACCTCGCAATCGCACCGTCATTAATGATCATTATTCCTGTACAAAGTCAAACAAAACCGGTGAGATAATTCGTGTTAGTGGTTAAATACAGTAGTTCACTGGATTTCGTTCTCTGGATATCGTAATTTAGAATTAAATTTTGCAGTTTTAAAAAAACATACGTCTACCATAGGTCAACGAATCTTTCTAATTATTCACACTTTCCATTCACCAATCCCTCCCGTTCAATATCTTCGACGAATTACACGCTGCGTCGCGTTTCATCGGCTGATGATTAATACGTAATCACTCTTTGTACAGGCGACCGCATTTTGAAATCGCATTACGTATAATATGTACATTGATATACGTACTGCGAATAACCGATTGAATTGGCAAACACCGGCGCGCAGTTAGAAACGTCTGCCGTCACAATGGGCTAAAACCCTCGGCGGGAATCAAACATAAACGAACGTGCGGTCCCGACGATTGGATTTCCAGCGAAACGTCGCTCTCGATCTCTTCCACGACAGAGAGGATACAGTTTAACAAAGATCCTTCGAGGTATACTAGGACGAGAAATCACCGTGCTAGGCTCGAGTTTCAGACTCGACGTTAAACCCGTGAAGAGGAGTGAAATCGAGGAGAAAAGAATCGTGAAGGAGGCCCTTTCTGAAAACAGGGCCCGTAAAGAAAAACGGGAAACTATGAAAGTTAGTTCTGTTGGAAGATTTTTGGTCCTCAACTAGTATACAGTATAACTTAATTTATATTCAATTACTAATTACCTTTAGTTTTCATTCTACGTGAGGTAAAGAAAAAAATTGTTAAATTAAGATAGTTATGCGTTAACAGTGCAGTTAATTAGAATTTATTAAGATAAAAACTGCAAAAGCGTTACGATCTCTTATTTTACCAAAAACTTCTCAATTTTTATAGAGATCATCCTAGTTTCAACACAAGATGAAAATGAAAGAAAGAAGAGAAATTTTCGTAGTATTGTTTTGGAACTCTCGTAGGACGAAAGTTTCGAATGAAAATGGAGAATAATCCGCACGGTTTAAAATGTGCGGAAAGAAAAGAATCCAAAAGAGTTAACGAAACATTGGTAGGCAAGAGTTTACGTAACATGCGGCCGCCAACTCGGTACAGGAACCAACGATTCTGTATTACGTTCCAACATGCGGGATTATGCGGTTCGTAATGCGACACTATATCGCGAGCCTCGCGAAACTTGGCGCACCATGGCGAAGTAATCGGCGAAGCGAACTCGAGCTGCACGGATTCGAGTCGCGAGGATTGCGAGTCGCACGCTCGTCGCGCTTCGAATCGTCGCGCCGCGACGCATCGCGAGCTCTTCCGTGCACGACCGCCTCGACTTGGACACGCTAACGCGAAAAGAAGAACGACCGAGTCTTTCTCCTTTACTCGTTTCGCCATTTTTCTTTTCTTTTTTTTTTCTTTCTACTGCAACGACGAGTCAGCCCGTCTCGGCAACGGGAAAACACTTTTTCAGTGGGAAAGTTGAACGAGAGAAAGAGCAAGAACGAGACGGAGGAACACATGAGGTATATCTGATACATACTAATAGCTCACGCGGTACTGCGAACGAGATAAAGTTAATGAGATTTTTCACGAACTATTTTGGATCTTGTCTATCTTGTATTTGATGCACAGGATGAATCAGAAATAAGTGATTGAAGTTTGGAAATTTGTTACATGTGCGTATAATTGAGAATTTTTAATTTTGCTCAACAAGTACATATATTAGTTATTTCGTGTCTATGTAGAATTTTTAAGTAATAAATGAAACGGAAAGAGTATAGAAGTTGACAGGATGTTTGATGACACGAGAAAGATATCTTAAAGATTCCCAAGTGTTTCAAATTCCTTAATGATAGTGCTAGGCAGTATTTACAACATCGTACTTATTTGACATTCCAGGAAGCGCCATCGAATTCGTATTTACGTAAGCTGTTTCCATTCCGAGAAATCAAATGTATTTGCAAATCTCGTCTATTTATCCTCGAAACTCTCCGTACGATTGTTACACTTTGTCACGATAGAACGTCGTTTATCGATAGAATAAACGTGAATAAAGACGAGCGTGAATGAACTTATAAAAATTATCTAGTTAGAAAGAGAAGAAAAAACTACTCGTCTCGATCCGATTATTTTCCGCGAGTATAATTATTAGTACTGTCACAGATATATATTTATAGTTCCAGAAGTAACTCGTTCGGTCGCTCGCGAGTCGCGATAAACCGTAGAGACAACCTACTGCGGCGCTTTCCCACGGTTACAGCGCGGCGCACACCGCATCTTTGTACCTATGAACTTTTGCGGAACACAGCGGCAGCAAAACACGGTTCACGGCGGTACGCTGTGAAATGGCCGGACGACTGCTCCGCTTTTTCTACCTCAGACACGCTTTCTCGCAGCGTCGCCGATGAAAGGAACGCTGAACCGGTGGAAATGGAGCGCGAGCGTGACCATCGATCGATCATTGTTCCCCGATAATCCGCCGGCAAATTCGTCCACGTCCGCGACCTGTTCGTGGTTTTCACCACTTTATTTTGAAACTCGCGCGTAAATTTAATCTACGAGCCGATGACCCTAATGAGAGGACGGAGAGACACGTGGCAACAAACAGCTGACTCGTCGTGGACGTTGTCCCCCTTTTCTTTTTTCGTGCTGTTTTCCTTCATTTTTCATCGCGTCAGGATCGACGACGAGGCGAGAAAGGCAGCCAGAGCGAGCGAACGAGAGAACGACGCAGATGAAGGCGAAGCGAGATAGCGCTACGCGACTTACATAACGACGGCAAATAACGCTAATGAGCCTACTCCGCCTTCGTTCCTTTTATTCTTTTTCCAAGAGAGCCGTCCCACCGCTGACGACGACGTTGCGAAAACTATTTTCAGCTGTGCGCGTAATTGAGAAAAAGCGAAACTCCCGAACACCCGTTTCCCCAAAATATGTATAAGTACTGCAAACAAACAACCACGATACTCTGCCGACCAGATTATGCAACCGGCCGAGTATCTGCTCCGGTGGTTTGTATATACGATATCGCGGTATGTTAATGATCGAAAAAATTAGCAAACGCAAAAGCCGCGATACTGTACCGCGTGGTATTAGTCGAAAGAAACGAATCACGGATAATAATCCAGCGCTCCGCGAAGAAGGCATTTAAGAGCACGCCTTCGAATTAATTTTATCGTTTTTGGACAGCGTTTATTGGACAGACTTTGTTCGTGTTTTCTTCCGCGCGATAGTAATTGGATAATACACTCAATTACTTTAATCGCGTAGCTACCGGTGTAGCGAGTTTTCACTTTCTATTCATGAACAAGAAGATATTAATACTTCTTTTTTTCGAACTTCGCACACCTGTAACCGCTAGTTTCTATTATTAATTACGAGCCGTTGATTCTACGTTCAATTACAGTAATTAGTTCCAATTAATTACTCGTAGAAAATACATGATTTGATACGAATCATAAATGAAAGACACAATAGATCTAGATGATTTTACGTACGACGGAATAAATTGGAATGAATTAAAATAATGAAATAAATACGATACGAAACTCTTCAAACTATTCAAAAATACCTGTCACGTGCTCGGCCTGATTAGATATCGCGGAAATACCATCGCAAATACGTAACACGTTCCTATCATGAAAATTCCACGGAAGTAGTTGACAGTTTCTGAGTATCCGCGATCGTTTCACAATGCAATTGCACATGGTCGCGCGTTGCGTGATTATATTAATCCGCGCAATATCGTCTTTGCCCATTCGCCTGATGCATTGAAACCTTTCCTACGAAATAAAAACAAAGTAGCTGCGACGCACCGCAAAATTAGTGTCGATTTCACGGGAAATCAGGCAAATCTCAGGTTCGCCAACAAGCACGTCGCGAAAATGACGAAAGACACGAGAACAGAAAAAAAAGAGAAAGAAAAGAGAAAAAAACAGAAAAGAAACAAAAACAGAAAGACGGATTTCTTCCAGGTGCGTTTGAAAGGTTAATTAAATGTCACGTAATTTAACATGCATTTTTCCTGCGAGTTCCGGACGGTAATGGACGAACATTCTTTCGTGTAATTGAATAATTCAGAAGAGAGAGAGAAAGATCCTTTAATTGGAGCCGACCAAGGGAAAAATTGTGTAGACCGGCGTAACGTTGCATCGCTAATTATGTCATGAACCTACCTAAGTGTAATCAGAAATAATTGCTATACGATCGTCGAAGAATTTAATTCCTAGCCTCATTGTGTTATAGAATATTGCGTCTCATTCATCGGTTATCCCTTTGAAATTATTTCGCAATTGAATTGAACGACCTCTTGATGATTGGAAACAAAAGAAAACGATCTCTATCGCAATCGTAATCTATCAAAAATGTACTTGTACGATCTTGAATTAAAATCTCTGTGTTGTTATTCTATGAAAAGTAATTTTATTTCTAGGAAACGATTGTCCCATTTATTCTCCATATATCCCTGTCTACTTTTTCAAACATTTAGATTACGATTCGGAAAAATATCCAAGATAGAAAGATCACAGTCTACAAGAGCGTGACGTATTTTTCGTGGCCGTGTCATTGTCACAACAGTTTCTTAAAATCGCGCGTCACACGCTGTTCGCGTTATCAATTATTCTGCTGAATTTTGTCGCGGTCCATTCTTGTGCACGCTTCGCGTTGGGTTATTTTTTTCGCTGACAGCCGAAAGACGCGCGTGACAACTCGTGGCCATTTGGTCGTGGCGCGATTATCGTTCCGCGTTCCAGCCTCTCGTCGGGGCAATTTTTTTTTTCTCTTGCTCTTCCTTCCCTCTCTTTCTTTCTTACGCCCCAACCGGCACGAGTCTCTTAACGAAGATAAAAGGACTGCTAACTCGAACACTCGAACACGCGAACGAGCGGCCGAGCGAGTCTCGTCAAAAGGAACGCCTCGAATTTGCACGTGCTCCTCATCATTACCTCATCGACCATGCACGCTCCCTTCGTTCCTATAAAGCGGCTCCTTTCACACGAAGCAACCGGGCCACTTCTTCGCCCGTCCTGAATATTTTATCCTGATTTCTCAACTCTACGTTCCTTTTCGTTTTTTTTTTTTTTTTGTTTTTTTTTAATTTTTCTATAACGAGAACAGTAGTGCTTCGAGTGCAATTTTGAGGTTATTCAAACAAAATGTTGGAATTTTATTCCAATTTTATTGCAAAAAATAAATAGATTAATATATGCTTGTTTGTAGGAATAATTAACTTGTTTAATTTCATCTTTCCGTTATATTAGGTTATGATTATAAGTTATGTGAAGAAAAAATCTCTAATTATTATCATTATTATTCAATTTGATCATTTTCAACTTTTCACTCAAAGAATTGCAGTAGTGATTAAAGATACCAAAACAGCTAAAGAGTAATATTTCATACTCGATACTCAGTAAATCACAACGTTTCTAACACCGTTACGTTAGGCGACATCTTTGTTTCGACATATATCGATAATCAATATGAGAACAATGGCCGTTCGTATCTCACTTGTTCGTTTCTTTTGACAGAAATTTGGAACAAAATGTACGCTGCTGTTTATGTAATCGTCAAACAAGCCTTTTAACACGAATTTGATGCATAATGTATGTCACACAAATGATATTTTAACAGTAGACGACGGTATGAACATATTTTTAACCTCTCGCCATATATACGTACGTTAAAACATAACGTACGAAACGTACACCGAGGCGAATGACAGGTATTTCCTTTACACAGTATCGCGCTACGCATCGATAGAAGAGCATTATTTGATCGTACCTTATTTCCGCTCATGCTGAATCACTCCAAAGCATCAGAAACAACACAAAATAAATTTAAACCACTCGCAAAAGCGGATGTACGCGCAGCGACGTTTGAAACAATAGGACGCGCTCGTAAAACTGTCGAACCGTCTCGATGCGCGCGCAGGTCTGAGCGGTTCGAATTCTAGACGAATTGGCGCGGCCATTCAAACTGTACGAATGACCACGGCGCGCGATCGTGAAGACAAAAATCGATATTTCGCTTTTAAACGAAAGTATAGGGCACATACCTGGACTGGTCTGCCATGATAACCCACCGATGAACATTTTCCTAGAAAAAGAAAGATGAATCCGTCAGCATCGGCATCAGGTAGCGTCTTCGGCAGGTGACGAAGGAAAACAGGGGAGACTGCCAGCAGAGGGTAACTTCCGGTATCGTGACCCCCTGCGCAGTCTCTATTTGTTGACGGCAGGTGTCACCACACATCAACCAACAACTGAACAACTCGCGAATTTTTTTTTTCATTTTGCATTAATCATAACCTCATTAAAACACGTCGTTCAATTTCCGAGACGTCGCATTCGTTTAAAACAGAAACCAAACGATTCACGCGCGGAACACAACAAACACGTGTTCTCCTCGTTCCTTGGCGCCTTCTTTATTCTACGTCGATGATATTTGTCGATTTTATTATGCTTGATACTTTAACTGGTCAGCGCGTTCGTTTAAATTTAAATTTGAATGGATACCGAGAACAATGAGAAAAAGTTTCCCAATTTCTAAAGAAATTTAAAATATCTCCTACTTTTATCCATACATTGTGAATCGCGATTATTCATTGATTTACAAGAAGTGTTATCGCAAGCGATATCATAAAAGCATTTACACATTGGCTCGAATCGCGCGGGTTTGCAAAGTCACGTCAAACACGTGGTCGTAATGTAAATATACATTCAAGATACGGATTCGTTTAAATATGCCCGGTTTAAGTTAGAATGAGAACTGCTTAAGAATATATAGGAGGATTGCCTTTTACCGTTATTATGTAAATAATGAAAAGCACAAAAGCCATTTTATCGATAAGATTTCTGTAGCCGGAATATGAATATTAAAAAGTAAATACTACTCCGAGGTTTCGAAACCGGACGAGAGCACTTTTACTATTCATTCAATAGAGTTATTTTAATCACTGTTACGTACTTCCGTAGATCGATACGCGTCATTACATCTCCTAATGCCGACAATTATCTCAATTGCTACCAGCCGTCAAAACACCTTTATCGGGATGATTTTACAAACTTCTCCGACGCACGTATCGAACGATCATGAATAAATAACTTATAACAGCGCCTCATTACACGCTTACATCGCGCGCGAACAATCTTTTCAGTAAATACATCCCTGTCAATGAACATATGAACTATAAACACAAACTTCCAATCTAAACCACTGTACGAAATAAATAAAACGGTCTGCAGTGTTTTATCGTCGACGTTGATGGCAATGTTACCTGCATCTACTAATCGACCAACAAATCGATAAGAAAATGCATACATTTTTTTCCTTTCTATTTCCTTTCCGCGTTTGTTTCATTCTTTTCTTTTTCACGTTACGTTTCGAAAGAGGGTCATATGACAAGCAATGCAAATGCATCGGCATTACTAGAAAGCAAAGATTATCACCGTGAGCGGTATATCCACGAAGATAACACTCTCGCGTCGTGGACGTAATCACGTGGTGGCGCATTTGAACATCGATTTTCCGTGGCACGATATAACCTATTCCCCTCGCCCACGCATTCCTCCCTCTTTGTCTTCTCCCTCTATCCCCGCGGCCCCTCTTCGATTCTCTCTTTAGGTCTTCGTGATACGAAGAACTGGAGTAGGCTACCGTACTATACCCCGTTGATAGGTTCAGGAGAATTAATAGGACAAACCATTGACCATATGTCGTCGGAATCGATCGCGAGAGATACACCGAGCGATGTTACCAACCCGTCTAACTTTCCACTGGAATTCCTAAACTTTATCAACCCTGTGAAATCGTTTCAACATATCGCATACTCGTTTCTCGTATATACGTGCTGCGCGTATACACACGCGACGTCCATAAAAAAAAAAAAAAAAACGAAGGTCTCAAGGAGTTTGAACCGGTAACTGATAAACGACACGGGGTCTTCCCCTCTGTTTTTACTCACGAGTCACGTGGTGAACGCGAGACACCGTGGCTTCAAAGCCGGAAAAACTTTTACCACCACGTGACACACGTATTTACCCCTTTCAGAGCACACTAGTTCGCCGTGTTTTTCTTGACACGAGGATTTAATCTTCCTTTCGAACGATTCTCCTGTCATATTACTACGTACGGCTCGACAAGGTGTTATCCATCACTCGTGGATCTTCTATCGAGAAAATTCTTTCGGGGAATAACAGTTGGCGGCAAAATTCAAAGGTGTCAAGTCATTTCTCTTTTCCATTCTGCCTCACCCCTTTCTTCACGACCCCTGCTGCTTCTCCTTTCCATTCATCTAACCTTTCCCCTTCTTCTTCCCCCCCCCCCTCATCTTTTCCTTTCACCGAGTTTGAGGGGGTGCTAAACACTCTGAAAGAAGGCGCCACTGGTCCGAGGAGAGCGCCGTGGCACGCATATTCACGCGCCCGGCAAACATAAACACTACACATTCCACGAATCAGATTATACATTATCGTATAACCACGACGGCGAAAACGACGATCACGACTGAAGTGACGATGCAACGTCGGGAATAAATTATGAACGGCAATAATGAAACGAACCGAGGCGCGTAACGGTGAACACGAAAACATTGCATATCACGGCAAATCTCCGAATCAGAACCGCGCATAAGAAGCATCAGCATAACAAACACTCGCACGGAGCAGGGCAACAAAAACACAAGATAGCGAACACGATCACGCGTTAAACCGCTTCGAATTAGCGCGCGATATCAAAACACTTTTTTTGCGTTAGTCGTTCTTTTCGCTTCGTTTTCACGCACGCTCTATCTTGTTGGTGGTAGATGTAGTGGAGGTGGTCTGTTTTAGGATCAGGATATCCTGGTTTCTCGTACCCCGGATCGTTCGGCACTTCGGCTGGCGATCCGCTCGCAACGATTTCCTGGTTCTGGGGCTCCATAGCGACGCGCGGCGAACGGCTTGTCGTTATGACAACGCTCTCGCGTGTCCGGGGTTGCAGTGGCTATGGTAACACTAGTACCAGTGACAATAGCAGCCGGTCTCGCTTGCTTCTCGTACTTCCGCCTTTGGCACAACACGTCGTCAGCTGAAACGATGCGCCGTGCGTGTTTGCCCTGTCGATGGCAAAACACCGACTCCGATCTTTCGCGTGTCAACGCTTCCGATGTCACGATGTCACGAGCACGCACTTTCACGCGACTTCTGACCGCGTCGTTTCTACTGCTCTCCTCTCTTGATCCTCGTCCCCCGTTTATTACCTTTACTTCTTGCCTCTTTGACCTTCGCTCTCGCTGCTCCTCCTCCTCTGTGTTGTTCACCTATTTCTCTCTGTTTCCCTGGTAGCCCGAGTACGCGGTGCTCCGTCGTTTTCGGAGGGTGCGCGAGGATTTCACGTTGATTATCGCGCGATTAAATTATCTATAGGACGGTGGGACGTGGGACGAAACGTACGCGCGGTACGTTTCACGGCTAGCACTGTTTTGTTTTGCTGTTACCCTTCTTTCTTTCTTGTTTCGTTCTTTCCTTCCCCCGTTGGTGAGCAATTGGAGTTGATGGAGTGGTTGTATATCCGCGTTGGTCGCGTCGAGCCGGATCACGACAACGGCGACGACCACGACAACGAGGATGACGACGGCGGCAACGGAGGCAGCGACAACGACGACAACGACGTGGACGTGGACGTGGACGTGGACGTGGACGTAGACGTAGACGACGGCGACGACGACGTAGACGACGACGACGACGACGACGGCGACGACGACGACGACGACGACAACGACGACGGCGACGACGGCGTCGAAAACGACGACAACAACGACGACGACGAGGAGTACAGATCACGACGACGAAAAAACGGGCTGTCGACCTCTCGTTTCCCCCTTTTTCTCACAGTCGGCTTCTCACTGTTTCTCGTTCTTCTTCCCGTTTTTCCTTTTTTTTCTTCCTTTCACTTTCTCTCCCTTTCTCTCTCTCTCTCTCTCTCGCTCTCTCTCTCTCTCTCTCTCTCTCCTCTTTCTCTCCACACTCTCCCCTACTACTGACTACTAAAAACTAAGGAGAAGGTGAGAGGTTACGTGGCTGCGCGGTACGGCGACTACTGATGACGGGCGGCGGCCGGTACTCGGACGTGCGACGCGCTCTGCGAGAGGTCCGTCGTGACACTGCGCTCTCGGGGCGCGGGGCGGGGGGAAGGGGTGCAGCGGGGAAGAGGGGTGGACTAAACGGCGGGGAAGAGCGACGGCGGCGGCGGCGGCGGCGGCGGCGGCCGTGGCGGCGGCGGTAGCGGGGCATGCAACGCTTCTCTCTCCTCCTCACGTTTCACATGCCTCTCTCTTTCGCACCGACTCGCGTCTATCCTGCTTTAACCCGTTCCTTTGCTCCCTGTTCTTATCCGCCGACCGGGGGTGGGAGAGAATCTCGCGCTTGCGCTGTCCCTGCCCGCCGGGCCAGCCAAACCGGGGGAGGGGAAGATCGCGACCGCGTACCCGCCTCCGACCGCGGTCTGCTCGCCTGTTCGCTCGTTCGCTCGTTCGCTCGTTCGCTTACTCGCTTCGCGCTTCTCGCTTCTCGCTTCTCGCTTCTCGCTTCTCGCTTCTCGCTTCTCGCTTCTCGCTTCTCGCTTCTCGCTTCTCGCTTCGCGCTTCTCGCCTCGCGAAAAAGTCCGACCACCCGCTCGCCTGCACTACTTGCCCGACTTCTCTTACTTGCTTCCTACGAAACGCGCGTCGGTGAACCACTTCACCCGATGGACCCGAGCCGGCTCGACTCGCCTTGCGACCGCCGACGCGCGAGTTTCCTCACGGTGAACAGTGCCAAGGATGAAGCAGCGTGCGGCGGCCGATCGGAGAGAGCCGGGCGAACAAACGGTGCACGGAGCCTGCCAATAAATTGCGGTGGAAATGCTCGTCGCGACCGCAACTCGACTTTCCATTGCAGACCGATGCACGCGTCAGCGATTTTCATGAACGTAATTCTCGCGTATTACAAACCGCGCGTCGTTCCCAGTCAAACGCTTGACCCTTTATCCTATTACGCTCTTTTCGACCGTAGTATTTGGAGAGTATCGTTCAAGTGGCTGGTCCTTGGTGGATTTTTCTGCCTCGAACACGTACCAGCGTCACGATATAACGTACGATATATTTTTGTTCGGGCCAATTGAGACGTTTGGAGAATGGCTTTACAGTAGTGGCTGTAACCGCTGTTTACGCTCGCCACGGGGATATCTGAGTGGTTCGTTACGTCCAGCCATTCAGTTATTTTCGCACTACAGTTTGCTCTAATTACTTGAAAAGCCGGGAACAGTTGCCGCCCTGCTTCACATCGTCCGCTCTTTTGCCACTCTGTGCCGTGTTAATTTATGCTTGACGCTGAAATTTCCAGCGATTCTGACGGATCCGTTTGTAATTTGGAAAAACAGAAAGGAACGCGATACAGGCGACATTGCCGTGTCGATTACCGAAATGTCATCGGTCGCGGCCGCCGCGAATAAATCGAAAATTTCCTGTGAAAATACAATCGCGGACGCGTTAAGCGCAAAGGCACGCGAGGATTCGAAAGAAAATATCCGATTCACTGATTTACGAGCATCACGGAAAGTATAATGAACGAACTCTTTCTGACCTAAATTCTCTTTTGTTTCTACCGAGGCGCTTTAATATTAAAAGTGCCGCAACGGCCAAAAGCAAAAGGAACATGCGAAAAATTGAATAAACGATCGTACTTGTGTCTCAAAACTTTTTCCAACTTGTAATTATATGCACATTTTAAAAGAAAAGAAATCGGAGTTCAGGACGCACGAAGATATGAAAGATCGTTCGGAAGTTGCAGTGGCTTAAAAACTATCGTATATATCGGCACAAAGGAATTCCATTAGTACCACTTTATATGCAATTCAAACTGGATGATGCTTAAACCGTGACATAATATCGTGATATCCTCCGTGCGATAAAATTTGCTTTCCGCGTTTTCCTTTTTTCCCTTGCCGTTGCATATAATAGGATGCTTCTTTATTGATACCATCGTTCTGATGCCTCGTCATGCCATACTTTGTAATCACGCGCTGTAAATAAATCGTGCACGAGACTTTCTGAACAATGGGATGCGAATCGTTGTATAGTTTCTTCTGCTTTTACTGTTCGAACAATGTATCCATAGTCTACGTTCGAACTTTACGAAACCTCACGTTAGAAAGCAATTTGCTCTGTACACACAAACTTCCACATCTTTTGATCATGCTCATGTTCAGAGTACGCAAGATTCGCGTTCGATTGTAAATTTATAATTAAATATCTGCGATACATTTAAATATCAGAATAAGTAAAACGATATGTCTGATTGATTCTTGAATTTTTAAAGTTCAAAGGTAGGGTGAGAACTTGGGATCGACGTTGCTATTAAGTGACGTTTCATTGTCAGAAAAAAAATTTAATAACCAAACACGCGGTATACCTTTTATGATAAAATAGCTTGTCTTTGATATCAAACCACTACGGAATAGTATTTCGTGTTTCACAGAAAATGAAAGAAGATCTAATATCCTTTCGAGTGCAAGCACGCGAGATCACAGCTCTCCTAGTTGCTGTTATTATTATTTCCTTGACCTAGGAAAAAAATAATGTGCTTTCGTGTGATCAAAAATCAACAGTGACAAACACGTTACCGGTGAAACTAGTTACTATCGATCAATTCTACAATGCGCAACGCTGATATACATATATTATTTCGTGTCACTGATTGATTAAAGTCATATTGGAGATCATAATTTCCGACATTTCCTTATATCGTGAAATCGTGAATTAAGATCTCGTTTTATTTGTAACAAATTATTTAAGAAAGTTAAAATTAAAATTGAAAGGAACCAATAAAATTTCCTACGATAAAATATTTAATTGCCAATGTAGATCACAAGTCGTTGTTCTTTAAAGCTTTACGCAACTTCTAAACAGGTTGCTTCTGCATCCCGTGTTTCACAAACGTGGCTCCAGTGCTTTCAACTTACATTGCATATTTTACCAAGGATACATCACTCCAAAGTGTATAAAAGAGAATTACATCAGCTTTGTGCATGAAATGTAAAACGATTGGTATTGAAACCTCTTGCAGCTCACGGAACTAACAATATTTCTAGACTCTCGTCGTAGAGTATAGCAAGAAATCTCATCTTCAAGTTCTTCCTTTTCCCCATCCAAAAGTTACGAAAAAGAAGAAAACAAATAGTCCGTATTTTACTAACGAGAAACCAAATTTATTTTCTCGAATAACGGTGTTCTGTTCATTCATTGCAAATCAATTTTTTCTTCCCTTCGATATACTTCCTAAACTTTCGCCATAAAATAGCAGTAAATTTCTATCATCTTTTAAAACAAAGTCAGAGTTCAACATTCTCCCTCCCTCCACCTAAAAAATCGAACAAAAAGCCAAATTTATTCTGTCGAACGATACCCACTATTATATTCATTCATTGCGAAACGACATTCCCAATTTTTTCTACACTCCGACATAAACTCTCGTCGTAAAGCAGAGCAATAAATTTTCATCTTCTAAAGAAAAAAAAAAAGTCAAAGTCCAAGGATTCCCTCCCCAAAGAAAAATCGAACGACAAGTCAAAATTTATTCTACATTCGAACAGTATCCACAATTCTGTCCGTTTCATCGAATCAACATCTCTCTATCGATCATCGACGAGGACCAATGGAAAAGATCGGTGGGCGCCACTATCCACCGAATCGAAGTAATCAATTGCCGATGGTAAACGGTTGGCCTGGAAGCCAACCGGCCGAATCGAATCAAATCGACATTCATGGGAGGTAAGAAATGATTCCCCTGGTCCGAATCTGTCGCAGTCACGCTCGCGTAGTTCTGATGACAGACCCAGAGGACCGTCGGGGACCTGCCAATCACTATCCAGGGATTTTAGCTTGCAGGAGCTCGCTAGGAGCGAGGTCGTGGAGTGGCACGTAGCGCTGGACGTTTCCTACCTAGGCGAGCGGCCAGGCCTGGCTATCGTCATTAGTTTACCCTTAGGTCGAGCCTGGCCGGTCGGATCATACGACCGGTGGCTGCAACGAATTTGCATAATTCGAGCGAGGAAACTCTGCACGCATGCTGCGTGAACACGAACGAGCCAAACGTATGTATGTATATGCGCGGCCGGGCGAGCGAGTGTGGGCGGACACGTATGTGCGTAGCACGTGTGGTCGGATCGTTCAAGGTCCGCCCGGTAAGGCATCCGCGGGAAATTAGATTCTATCGTTCCTCTCTGACTGTGCGCGATGCGTGCACCGTGATTTATCGAGTTTCCTCGACGCGGAAGGAAAACTTTTACGGCGCGGCGGCAGCGCGAGCTAGCTGCTAGAACTGCCGCGGATCGCGAAACTTCGAAACCGATACAACACGTTGCAACAAACAGAGAGAGAGAGAGAGAGAGAGAGAGAGAGAGAGAGAGAGAGAGAGAGAGAGAGAGAGAGAGAGAGAGGACGCATATTAGGATTCTGCAATGAAACGAAGTAACCACGCAAGGCAAGACGATCGAGGATTTCTCGTTGAAAATCGGCGGAACAATGGGGGAACAGTCTGGGCATCTGGGTTCGTGCTGGTGTTAGTTTCGTAACGAGACGGTCGCGTTACGTAACACGTGTAGAACTACGTGGAGAACGAAGCTAGGATAGAATAAAAATTCAACGGCTCGCTCCGAAGATTTACTGTCCCGAGCGGTAATAGTTTATGTAAGAGGACGATTCATTTGTCGGAGGCGAATAAACGCAATTTGTTTAACCGGTGTGTGTTCTATACGCGTCGGTAATCTCGATTCGCGAAGATTTTTGCAAACGTTGTGCAACGATTAATTAAAACAGTATCGGGAATATTTCACTCTTTATCAACCCGATCGACCAAGTTCTTTCTTTCTCAAATACGAATTTTACCGGCTTTAGATTATTGTTGATTCTCCGCTCGAACGCGAATCTACTACGGTTTATCTGCGGCATCGATCGCTTCCCGGCATAGAAGCTCCCGGCTTCGATAACTGTTTTCTCAATTCCTCTAGCCGATTGTAATCTTCGTAGCAGCTGATAGCGAGTTAGCGTGCCATCGATATGCAAACCCAGTGACCAATAAACGTGGCTGCTACGCTGGTCAAGTGGATCATTTCGAGTGTCCTCTGAAATCGTGCAATAGACAGCCATAGGCGAGAACGCCAGCGTTGAATGAACGCGGAAAATATAACGAACGGAACGCGGGACCATCGGATTCCGGTGAAAACTCGATTCGTTTGACTCTGGCACCCCCCCGTCGCCGGTTCCCTACCAACCGGCACCAACGAGGAATCGACGCATGCGAGAAGGAAAGTGACGATAGGCAGAGCGAACAGTGGCGAATTACCGAGGGGGAACAATTAGTTAATTGAGTTGATCGATGAATTTCGTTGGCGCGACGCGCGCGTACCAATTCGACGTCTGATTGAGAGGTTCCATTCACCCTCTCTATGTACGCACAAACTAGCTGGCCCGCGGCATTTCGCACCAAATAAAAGCCCTCGCCTTAGCCAGAAGGGGAGGCGTGTACGTGTGTGTTCAATATTCTCCGGAGCTGTAGCCGTTCGTGTTAATACGAAAACCAACGTCACGCGGCGCAACGTCGAGTATCTCTTTCTTTTTTCTTTTTCTCTTTTCCCTTTCCCTCCAATCCGAGATATTTTATTACACTGTTGGTCGAATTCGCTTCTGAAAATCTGAATCTGAAAATTAAATAGTTACGTTGTTTAACCATGAAGCAGTTACGTCGGCACGTCTCCCGGCATTAACCTAGTTCCACCGGAGAAACGATCGTACCGTATCGCGAACGAAGAATCAAGATACAAATCCGACGTTGCTAACGACTTCCGTGCGTCGCCTATTCTTTCCTCTCTTGACACGCTTCGAGCTGCCTGTACACCAGCTGACACGCGTCGTGCCATGCTCTAAATGGGACAACAAATGACGCTGATTTCGTACCGAGCCAGGCGAGCTCGTCTATAGTCTCTATCTGCTTGATAAAACGTCCCTCGAGTGATAAGCAGATTTTAAGATTCCGTCGTAACGAACGAACACTCGACCGTGGATGAACACGTGTTATCAGCCAATATGAAAAAAACCCTTAATCCAGTTTGTCCATATCTCTCACAGGGTACAAGGGATTACAGAAATCCCGACCGTTTCCCGTCTCGAAGCGAGCTTGCCGAATTTGAATAGTCGATTCGGTAAATCTCATATTCAAACTCGGATAGTTCCTATTAGTGCCCTCATCGCCTCCGCTCTTCTCCTCCGCTCCGCTCTCGTCGTCATCGTCGTCGTCGTCGTCGTCGTCGTCGTCGTCTCCTCGCTGGCTTCGTCGTGCCCACCCCCTCCCCTTTCCTCTCGCGTAGACGAAGATAAATTTGACGATGAAATTACGGAAGGTCGTTGAAGAGGATCGATCGTGTCGGAAGGGAGGGCACACGCTCGTGGTGCGCGCGCGAGAGAACACACCGAGAGAGCAGCCACCTACGGCCGGCACGTCCGGTTAATCCAGTTTTAAAATGCGCTGCAGACACACTAATAAGTTGAAACCAGTCAATTAGCGCGTTCACGCCGGCCGTCCTAAGCAAACACTGGCAGGTGTTTGAACGAACGTAGACGGGAATGCGGATCGCGTCAACGTCGGGGCTCGCTTCAGGGGGAGAAACCCGGGGCTTCCATCGGAAGGGTGCTAGCAACCACCGACTCGGTACTCCCAACTAACAAAGAATCGTAGATGGAGCTCTGACTATGGAAAGAGAGAGAAAGAGAGAGAGAAAGAGAGAGAAGAGAGAGAGGCCAAGGAGTTAAGGTCAGGGATCAACGGCCTGACAGGGTGCTCACGGAACGAACTAGGGGAATTGCATCTCCGAGTAATTATTTTCCCTGTTGCCACTGCGCCAGTTTGTCGGAATGAACCTGATGAAACTTTGATGACACTCTGATGAAATTGATCACGTTCTACAATTCTTCGAACAATTTTTCATAATGATTAGCGATTTATTCTCGTTTCAACATTCTCACTTAACACAGTACAGTGTTATTAGCTATTTGTGTCTAATGTATCGATATTTTCATTTTTAACATAATTCAATTCCATTTATAAATGAAATAACATCCGTATCTTTTAAGCAGGTATTTCCAGAACTAATTTCTAAAATGAATTGATTCTTATCTTTTAGTTACATTTATTTACGTCTAGCGTATTGAGTTACACTTGAAATTCCTATTGATATTGTTGATATTCTCAACTCAACTCGGTACAATTTATATATATATATTTTTACAACAGAATCAATGGCGTTCTTCCCTCGATAAATTCCAACTTTATAAACAAGCGAATACTCTTTAACAACGTTTTCGTCGAACACGATCAGATTTAAGAGGTTGTTCCTCTTTGCCTTGCGCGTAGCAAGATAATTCACGGCGGGGTTCCTTCGATCTCGAAGGAAGCCGGGCATTGATTTCTTACGCGCGTCACTTGCCACGCTGACTCGGGTCGAAAACTTTCCGATGAGGCGCGACAAACCGAACAAGAGACACGGGGGAGAGCGAATCGCTCGACGAAAGCAACGACTGGTTGTCATGGCAAACACACAAAGGCAACGTTTCCTCGGTGATATGGAAAGCTCCGTCGGAGACACCGCGATTTCTCCGTCGCGTTATCAACCAGCCGACCGGCGACGGATGGTTTAGATTCCTTTCTCGAGAGAGCCATCCCGGTTCTAAGGATCAAAGGAATCTTGAAGATCGCCGACTAAGCACGTTTGACTTTGCGGCCCGCGTTTTCCCGGGAAATACATCAATTAGTTGTGTCATTAAGACCGAAACCTCTAAAAACGTTCACGCGTCACGAACGCATCCCAAGATCGAAACGGTAATGGAATTACCACGCCGCAGAAAGGCGTTTCAAGCCTGGAACAAAAGCGTGAAAAGTAGATTATAAATGGTTATCGCGTTGGATGATGTCGCATCTACAATGGTAATCGACGCGATTACGTCGTGTCTGTAGTTAAAGGGGACTAATCTCCTTGAAATGGTTCGACTGGCTCTCCGGTGAATAGAGAACGCCGTTTCCTCGCTTGAATTTCGCAAAGAAAAATATGCTGCGAAAATTTGTCGGACTGGTTGCAAACGATATTCGCGTTAAATTATCCACTAAAATTTTAGTGTTTGATTCAACATTGCTTTCTATTTTGACATTCGTCCGCGATAGAGATTAACGATAAAATGAAATTAATTCGAAAAGTTCAAAATCGAGTGTTTTGAATCCAAAATTTCTCTCCTTCGTCCGCCAGTTGGAAAAATTACATCGCGTACGTTATTTCACAAACGTCTTATCCGCGATTCGGCTCACGGGAGACACACAGCAAGGATGACCTAAAAATCGACTAAATCGAGCTTTAAGTAAACGGAGGGAATCAGTGAAGCGAGGCAATCTGTTATTCCTGCAACCCTCGAGGGGACTTTAAAGAACAGCGCCTCGTACAGCTAATGGCGTCGATCCCTTAAAGGAAGACATCCTCGGATCTGGCGTTCGCTACGACCTAACGACTTTCTCGCGCTCTCCCGTGAAGGGTTGAGATCATCGATAATACGAACCGCGACAGGATCTAGCACCACGGCACCGGCAGACGTCGTTCGTCACGGCGATAGAATATCATTAATCAGAGCGTGCCGTGTCCATCACTGTCACCGTGGCATCGGTGATTCGACCACGTGCGGGAACCCATTAAGAGACCGAGGGAAAGTATCGGGGGTCAAAACGGCTCGTTAGAAACACGAGGCTCGTGGCCACCGGTTCGTTCGACGGGAGGATGCTTGTGAAGCTTTAATCGTTTTCCATCGCCTCGTCGGTTCGCACGCTGAATTTTGAAACCCGGTCGGTGAAACACCGCGTACGCGCGCCACGTGATGAATTCTGTAACACGTGCTGCGTATGCAGAATGAAAGTATAAACTGGTTCGCGCCTAGTGGTCTTTTTCCGTTTCGCGCGAGGAAGATCGAATTTTGAGGCAAGTTTATGAAATGGGTATAGGACGGGATTAAAAACGACGTGGAAGATCAAATGGAGGAAAAATAAACTTGAGAAAATGAGATTCAATTGAAAGCGCTTAAAAACCTTGGGGCAAATAAATAAATGTTATAACTAATATTCGTTTCAAAATTGGGAAAATTATCAGCAATTGTATGATCACAAATGTACACGCAATTAAAAAATTTCGTTGCGTGTGATAACCACTGAACGGATAATTGAAAATAAAAAGTATCCTAACTCTTAGTGAGTGAAAACGAGAAGATACAAAGAGTAATAATGGAGGAAGTTGATAACGCGCTGAATAAAGCATCGTCATCAAAACGTGTTATTTTAAAATGGAGATAACGTAAACGTTACAGGTGGGCATTATTCCATCGCGTAAGAACGTCTATATAACGTTCGCGTTCGTTTCAGAGCACCTGCAATGATTTATTGTTGAAGAGGAAGCGGAAACCCGCGTGGCGGAGAGATGCGTCCGTGGTGCAAGTGGCGCCATCTTTGCACAGGATATACTACTATTAGGCCGACTTTACCTCGAGCGCCTATAGCAATTTACAGATCGGGATCAAGTACGTGCTTTTCATGTATGACATTATTTCACTGCATTGAGCTAACAGGTTCTAGTTGCTACTTCATAATTTACCGTGGCAGTACCGTGTCGAGTAGACTATATAGCGCGGAATCTCAATTATTCGCGTACCCCCTCGAAGGAAATTTCAGGCTACTTCAATTGGTTTCTTTGAGCTGCCACCCCTACACGCTCTGCCTTTCGATCCCTAAAGAATTGCAATAATGACGTTGGAGTTGTACCAAAGCAAATTTCCACGGATAATTGTATCGCCGATTTTTCAAACGTTGTTGACTTTAAACACGGGTTCTGAAAGAAAGGAAGAATTGATAACGAGCAACATTGTGGGCGATATCTTCTATTGATATTTTCTCCAATTACTTCAAGGCTTCGGAAATCCATTGCAATTTCATTGCGAAATTGATAATTCAGAGTGAAACCAGAAACAAAACTTGGGTGGTGCCTTGATAATATCTCCTCTTCGATAATCGTATTGAGATTTTTCAAATATCGTTGACTTGAACTACTTGACGGACACGTTCACGATACACGGATATAACTGATACGATCCCTATAGATATTTTGCTCACTCTAACTATCTCTCTTCGTGAATTCAGAGACATACATAATTTTATAACGTAAAAAACATTCATCACGTCCATTTCATTGTTGATTATTTTCTACCTTAAAGGATTGACCAGACTCCTTTAGAAAGAAGGAGCTGGGAAGGGGAAATAATGAGAAGCAACATTATGCTCAACGTCCATTAATATAATTTCAAATTCTTTCCAATGCCCAACCACTGCCAAATTCGTCCCAACTTTGATTAATCACAAAATTAACAACGTAGAACGAAATCAGATACAGAATACCCGATAATATCTTTCAACGTACACAAATGGATATAATTAATTTCTAAATAACGTAATTCAATAACCGCAGTATAACTCGCTGTCCATTATTCATCGCTAGTTAGTATAATCAAAACTGAAACAAAGAGATAAAACGTAACGCTGCGTCGAATCCGCTAGAACCGATATTACCGATTCTCGCGGCGTTCCATGAACAACTCGATCGTAATTTATAAAACGCTCAATCTTGTAAACTCTCGTTCGAATTCCAATATCCGCGTTACGTTCCATCAATAAGACGCGAACCGAAGTGTACCGATGGAAAAATGATATCGGGCTCTCCTTTTACACGCTGGAAAATAGAAGAAACGGGGGTGCACGGCAAGTAGGATAAGTGGTATCAGCGGCAGGAAAACAAGGGTGGTTACAAGGTGGACAGCTCGCCGTCGTCGATGGCAACCGCAAAGCGACGGTTTACGGAGACGAAAGCCTCCGGGACATAAACGGTAATGGCCGGGAATACGTAAGGGTCGCGACGAGGCAAAATAAAATAAAGGGACGTAACGAAGTAAGGCGGATAATAGGTCTCGTCTCTTTTAGCAGCTTCTCGCCACCGTTACAGCTTCTCAGCCGTTGGCGGAGGCGGCCGTGGGATAAAGAAAACGACGGGAATAGCCGTTCTGGCGAATTAATCTTCGAAATGATGCAAGAGGCGCTGCAGCCTCTGAAACCCAGGCGGAAATAAAAAAGGAGAAGCGCGAAGCTTGCGGCTTCGGCGAGAGATTTTGAAAGGTGAAGGGAGAAGGGAAATTGAAATTCGCACGAGAGGGACGGAGAGGTAAGTACCGAGGGGGAATAGAAGTCGGAAAGACCGAGGCTTGAAACGCTCGATTGTTTGTCTATAACTCAATCACGATGACTGGGATGCCTTGGGTGATTGCTTGAATGAAATGAATCTCAATTGTTGGTCGAATGTTTCTATCTGAAATTTCAGTTGAAGTGTTGAAAATTCAGACAGCCTTAATGAAATTTAATAATTCAAAGTCGAAACTGAAATCTTGATTGATCGACTCAAAGTTTGAGCAAAGTCAACTCTCAATTGTTCCCATTCAAAGTTTGAAGATCAAACGATTCGAATTTACTGTTCGAGGCCAAACATTCCGTTTGTTAACTAAAAATCGGAGAAATTCAAATTCAATATGTCTATAATTCTTCGCGAACGTCAACGAGTCGAATCCCCCAGCAACCAACCACCACGCCGGCGACCCGTCGAGCACAAATATCGATGGATTCCCTTGACAAGGTGTCGACGAAACGGTCGAAATTAAACCACGGATAAGCCAAGGAGAACCTAATGATATTCTCCCGCGTTCACACTACGCCTTCCGTCTCCGATATACTTATCCTTTGAGCTGGCAGACGCTCTCCCGCTTCATCCCTTCTGAGTCTGCCGTCCTCTAGGATACTCGTACCGCCACGGAAGCGGCGAAATCCCAATTGAAGCGAATGAGCGATCGAGGATTCCGCGGCATATTCGGGGATTGTAGCGTGGGGTAGAGCATCCGTCGAGCCTCTCGATGCCTACTGTCGTTGAAATATGTTCGACGAGGGTGAAAAAGAGCTGACGATATTCATAGCTGGCTGTGCCAGGGCGACGAACGATGGACGGGGGCGGGGGATGGATCGGGAAAGAGTCGGGTGCAGTCGTAAGGGGATGTCGGGCGTTTCCCGGAATCGTCAGCGATGAACGAAAGAGAAAGAACGAGAGAGGAAGAGAGAAAAAGAGAGAGAGAGAGAGAGAGAGAGAGAGGCTGAAGAAGAGAGAGAAGGGCGACGGAAAAAGTAAGAGGTGAAGGGTGCATATCCTGCTGTACTTCACGCCACAGCAAATTCGCGAGGCGGCTGCAACGTCAGGCATTTCATCGACTTTGATGGTGCTCGAAGCTTCGATGAAAAACAGTCGCTACTCCTTCAAAGGAGCCTCAAATCGTTTCGTGGATGTTGGTTAATTGTCAATGGTTAAACGCCATTTTTCTCGCCCTCCGAATCGATGATTTTGTTTCTTTGACGATCTTCCGATTCTTCGGCTCTGTATAATTACAATATGTTTATATTTCGCAATAAATTGTAATTCCGATTTTCGCGCGATGCGAAATAGATAATGCAACAAGCTCGAAATAGAAGGTGCGATTAATCGTATTCAAATCGCGCAATAGCGAGAGCGAGGATGTTTAAAAAAAGAAAAATACCGCCATGAATGAATAAAGAAGCTCAGTTGCAGCAAAGAAACGCGGTTTTTATCATTTCGCGAATATATCAATCGACCTACCCCTTTTAAAAACCGATCGGCCAATCTTTCGTCAAAGTACTATCGAAATTAAGCATTCAGCAAAGCCTGTGCGCCCTATAACAATTCACCCCCGCAGAAAGTCTAATCCGTATTTCTTTGTTTCGTAACTTTGCCGCTCACGACACACATGTACAATTTCTATCACCCACTGAAAATCTCGTCCACCTCGTGTCCAACGTCAAAACATCGTTCCCTAAAGCGGCAACTTTCGACAGCGCCAATATCGCTTCTTCCATCTCGTAACACTCGATCAACTCCCCTATTTATATTCCAGGCACAAGCATTAGGGTTAATTGAAACGTCCGATCCTCCTAATCCGGATCAGTCGGGTAATCCGACAAGCGTGGACGTCTCGGCGTTAATTCGTACGAAGCGAAAGATTATGGAAATCTCGAGTTCGCCACCTCCTCTCTCTCTCTCTCTCTCTCTCTTTCTCTTTCTCTCACGCAGTCCACGAACGTTCAACGAACAAATACACACATACTACACGTATCCTTTCGTCGCGTGTGTGCCGGTGCCGGTCGCATCTTCCACGTCGTTCGAGACTCGCTAGAGGGAATTCGATCGCGCACGTTTCACCGTCCCATTACACGTAAGATCGATGCCGGCCACGTGCCCATAATATTTTCCGGATAAGACACACCCAGACCTAACCCTGTCTTCTTCTGGTTCGCGAGGGACCAGGGCGCCGTAGGCTCGCCTTATCTTAGCGTTTCCGGTCCAACGGGCCGGAAATGCGTAATAGAGGAAGACGCGGAGAAGGAGAGACTTCGCGCGAAAGAATACGAACACCGCCGACGGCGAAGCGGGCGCGCGCGCGCGGAACGGAAAACAACCAGCGAAGCCTGTGACCGGCAACGGCGCCGCGTCGATTTCCTTTGGAAACTAATTTGAGCTATTGCCGGTGAGACCGTTTGTCGTGTCAAAAACGCGCTCGGCGACACGGACGTTTTTGAAATTCTGCACGGATGAAGAAAAAGAGGGAACGGGTGGAAGCAAAGGAAGGGTCGAACGGCGGACGTGTTCTCGTTCTTTGAAACCTTTCTTACTCGTTGCTTTGCCGCCCGCCCTTGCCCTTTCCTCGCGTTTCTTCGCCTTTGTCTTCCCGCCTTCGTCTTTTATTTCTATCGTCGGTCCATTGTTCTTTCTTGCTCCTCACCTTTTGTCCACGATGGGTTTTAGTAGCTATTGATTCGTTTTCAGCAACTGTTTCCGTATAAACGTGATCCCCTATTTTTCTTGCTAACACGATACACCTACGTGTGTATCGTCTGTCGTCTTCAAACAGTACAAGTAAATACGTGCACGTCTTTCAGTGAAACATATTTTTCAAGACCCATTAGATTCAAACGAAAATGTAGCGCAAGTCACGGAATGAAATTGTCACGTTCGAATTGATTCACTTTGACCACGGTCGAGGCTGCGAAAAGGCAATGACAAATGAAAGAAAAAGGTGAAAGGGTTAACTCGTTAACTACGGAAAGTAAAAGTCAGAAAGGAGAGAAGATGACAACCGACTTCGACACCGATAGGGTACGTTGGTCGGTTTTCCTCTCGCTCACGCCACTTCCGCATTCGCCATCGTGTATAATATTAAAAGCGTGCATTTCGCGTTTACGAGCTGCGCAACGTTAATGCGTTTGCTTTGTCAAAGTTTGTTACTGCCGGCTGATACGCGTTTACGATTACAGCGCTCAAGTGTCGTGCCACGCATACAGTTAATAAAGTTTCTAACCTCGTTACCGCACACGTTGCTCCACGCGAACACCTGATTCCCTCTTTTCATTCGCGACCTTATCCCTGTATAATTTTCGAGAAAATATCGCTACGTGGACGCATAAACGGAGAGGTTTAATCTCCGACGAGAAGAGAAACGTTATCGAATTTTGCGGCCATCGATACATATTGCGTGGATGCACGTTGTAACCGATTATTGGAGATACGGATTAAACTGTATCTGTCTGGAGCTGATACGCGATTCATATTAATACCGATGAGAGTTAGTTAACGTTATTAAATCAAGTCGATGTTTAATCATTATTAATGTTACACGCTATCGATTAGCGTTAAAAGACGTAACTGCAGACGTGACTTGGCAAATGCGTAGTTTCTCAGGATAATTTTACTCATTGGACTTATTCATTGTAGAATTTTCAATGTTTATCCTCGAATTATAGTGAAATGCTAAAATGTAAGAACAAGTAAAGAGATAAGCCGGCATTCTTCTTTCCGCAAGATAATCTTTCGATAATACGCTAAAGTAATTTATTATCTCAATTTGTTGAAGGTTCTAAAATTTCCTTCTCGAATCGCAATAAAGGAAGAAAAATTCAGAAAGGGACAATTTTTCCCCACAAGATAATACACGGTTCCCTTAAAAAGAACTGCACAACGTCAGTAGCGAACGACCGTTCTAAAACTAATTGATTAAAACGCAATTTAAAGGCGAGTACCTGGCGGCTGCTTCCTCTAAAAATTGCCGCGATAGAGAAACAGAGAACAAAGATGGCCGAGGCGACGTCGTTATACCTCATCCAAGAGAATCCATGAGAGAATAACCGTGGCGCAACGTAAAAATTTCAAACGACGTTTCCCTCCGCCTCCATCTCGGTCGCCGCTCTTCCCCTCGTTCCCGCAGCCCTTCCCGCGACACACCCCCGTTCGTTCCCTCGGCAAAACGCCGCGCGACCCATCGTGCCTGGTGCTACGGATGAAAGGAAGTGTCTACCCAGCGTTACGGCATTCCCACAAAGGGAAGATACAGTCCCTTCTTGGACGTGACCCCTCGCTGCTCCCAAACCCCGATCCGGGTTCTACCCTCTTCCCATCCTCTTCGCGGTTCTCTCCATCCACTCATCAACCGGTCCCCCAACCCCTGTTTCAACCACCCACCCTGCCCTCGTCAGTCCTCTCGCTTCAACTTTCATCCTTCACCAACCATCAGTCTCTCTTTTTCCGAGTGTTCACCGTCCTCTCCTCGTCCCGTTCTTCCGTTCACCTTTCGTCTACCTTGGTCTACTCTCGGCTCGTGTGTTCTCGTCCGTCTCTCTCAAGTCTGTCCGTCTTCCCTCACCTTCTACCACCGCCAGACGTGTAGCCTCGCCAAAAGCGACGCCCTCTTACAAGATGTAGGAAGCCGCGGAATTTAGTTGCCATTGTCTCGCAACGTGCCCGATCGCGTCCCGTGCGCCTTTCGTTCGGGCACACTTGCCAAAAGCTGACTAACGGAGCCGTGCCGCGAATTTTATTCGCACCTGACCCATTACCAAGCGCATAACACCATTACTAAGCCTAAAGGGACGTGAAGAGAGGGTATTACGTCGAATAGGAATAAGACGTCGGTATTTTTTCGTCGTTCGTTCGCCATTCTAATCTCATCCTGTTCACTGGAGAGAGACCTTTCTGTTAACGTGCGTTCTGTTAACATCAGGGGAAGCCAGCTACGAATCGCGACGGCTATAATCGTTAAAAACAAGAAAAAAAAAAAAAAAGAATATCTCGTTGCGCGAAATTTCGGTATTTTTTCATTATTGGGAAACGACCAAGAAAAAAAAAAAAAAAAGAAAAAGAAAGAACGGGACGTTCAAATAGATACACGTAGATACGTGGCAGACCGTTCGCCGAACGAGAGCATCGGGGAGAGAGAGAAGCGCCTCGATGTCGTCTGGAAGACGTCGACGAAGATATTGGGTCGAGCTTAGCTTCAACATAGTTGGAGAGTGCTGCATAAGCTTATTAAGGTTGGGTGCTTTGCCACGGTTCCACGTCACCGAGCACGCTGCTAGTGCCGCTCTTTCTACCCTCTTCCCCTTATTTCTCGTCGAAGAAGAACCTGGAAAGCGGTGCAGCCGGTGGGAGGAGGGCTGCTAGGCCGTTGGGTAGAGAGACGAGAGAAAAGAAGAGAGGCACGGTATGGAAAGAAGAGAGAGAGAGAGAGAGAGAGAGAGAGAGGAGAGACACGGTACCGAAAGAAGAGAAGAGAAGAGAAGAGAAGAGAAGAGAGTTTGTAGGAGGACAAGTGAGAGGAACGGCAGCAGAAACCTGCTGTACCGACCGACGTGTCGCCGATGCGACTTCAACGGTGGCAGTGGGGTAAGCCGGCGGATTGTTAGATCGAGGGGGGCGATGTCACCGAAAGGGGGCACCGGGAATAGAGGCGCCGAAGCGAAGGGAACGTCGTCGTTGCAGACACGAGCGAAAAGGGATGCAAGGGAGGGGAAAATCGGAGCGAAGGGGGTGTTAGCCGGGTTTGAAGGGGAAAGGGCGAAGCTGGAGAAGCGAGGAGCCTCTTGAGAGACAATGAGGCCGCTCACGAGTGTCGCAACGAGTGGATGCTCTCCACTATTGCCAACTCAGGCCCTTCAAGCCTTCCAGGCTTGCACCACCACTACCCTCGGCCTTGTCGTTCCCGCTATCCTGCTGCCGGCTGCTACACCACCGTCACGTCGCACTACAATCACGCGAGTCGACGAGCATGACGACGACGAAGACGACGACGACGACGACGATGTCGCCAGCAACAGCGTTAGTGCGGTCGACGGGGGTGCAAGCGGACCTCGAGTGCTGCCTTCAGGCCCGTCAACTAGACAACAACACGTCCATGGTGTATCGCTGTTTTTAATTTACTTCCTTCGACGATCTATCATCCATCAGTCGTTCAATCAGTCTTCGATCAACCTTCGATCAGTCTTCGATCAGTCTTCGATCAGTCTTCGATGAGCATTCGCCAGGAATAAACGAAAGATTCGTCGTAAATCGTTGCTAGGTTGTTCAATCACGATTTGTTACTTTTCACTTTGACGTATTACTTGTGATTGTGTCTGACTCGTTTGTTCATAACGAAGTATATGTAACGATTATGCAACGCACGCAAGATCGCGGATTTTGTTTGATAATACTCGAACAATTCCGCGCAGTTTTGAAATTAAAATAGATACCTCGCGTTGCAAGTGAAAATATTATTACCAAGGAAATTTTGTTTAATATCGGCGAAGCTGCTCGTCTGAAATTGCCGCTTTTCGTTGGTTCGCGAGAGATTGAAAACGATGTAGGTTGAAATTTTATGCACCGATGTAAGGTAACGCAGGAATCCGCCGTTAAATTCACCTTCCTTTTTTTTTCGTTTTCACCGTACTCGAGAGAGTGAAAATAGACGTTCGACCTGTTTTCAGAAAATACTCCAACGATCCTCGCTACATAGAACACCATTACATCCGCCTCCGCAAAATACTAGATCAACTCTTAATGTAAAATACGACGTGCATTCTCGTTAAAGGGAACAAATTGGAGCAAAATTGCTCTATCCATTTTCGATGTCATAATAAACAAGATACGTTCGTACTAAAATCTTATTAGGCCGCGAGATTATCGAAATGTGGAAATTTCAAAAATTCAAGAGACTCACGTCAAGAGAATATGTACACGTAACTTGGATTGAACCAACCGAGAGCGCTATTTTATATTTTTAATATTTAACAATTCGATACCTTACTGTCAGAAAAGTATAAAAAATGAAGATAAACGTGGAAGCTCGTTGCAATGTCACCGCGTTGCAACGTTATTGCTACTTCGTAATAACGCCACTTCAATTTTGACATGCATTCTTCAGGCATCCTCTTTTGCTCCTCCATTTCACGTACTCTCGCAAGTACGTGTGTCATTTCTTAAACGCAAAAAAAGAAACACGTAACACGCTCTTCTTCTTGCCACCCGAATACACAAGTATATCAATTTACCTTGCGATTTATTAATTAAAAATTGAATAACACAATCCTTTAGTAAATCTCTTGGAAACTATAAAATTCGAAATATCACAACGATAATTTGTGCGAAATACATAACACGAAATACACAACTCTTTTTCTGCAACGCTCGTTTCAAAAACACCTTATTTTACGATTTTTTTCGTCGAATTCTCTTTGAAAACTATTTGAACCCATTGTAATTCGTAATACCTCGATAAAATAGAAAAATAGAACATGAAAGAACAACGACAACTCGTGCCTTAAACTGTCCGAAACCGTCATTGTTTTCATTTCGTTCAATTCCTCTTCTTTCTCTGCGAGAAGTTGATTCACTCCCCAATTTAATATCAGCCGCCATTGCCGCGCAACGCGACCGGGGTAATGCATCTTCATCCTGCCTGTACTTAACTTATACGAAAGTTTATCGTCCACTCTGCACAAGACGCGGCCACGAGGCAAGCCTCTGAGACGCACAGCCCTTCCTGTCTCACGAGTCAGACAAAGACGCGGCCGTGTCTTCCACGGTTGAATCGAGGCTCTTGCACTGGCCATAAAACAACCTCGATGCTCGAGCGTCGTCGATACACAATTGCACGCCGTCGTGCTTTTCCTCCGCCGCCGCCGCCGCCGCTGAGAAAAGTTGTTGCCTCCTTGCGCCGGAAGTGTCGCGAATTGAAGCACGGCTATGATGCTGACATTGTCGAAGCCAGTATAAATTCTCCACGACGAAAGAAAGTTCGCGAGAAAGGCGTTTCGCGAGATGGGAGTTACACGTCCCCCTGCCAACCTCCTTCTCTGCCTTTCCTTCGTTGAACGCCGGGCAAAAAGCAGCAAAGCGGCAAATTTTTATCCCACCGTTTCTCTCTGTAAATGTTTTCGATACGTTGACGGTTTTTACAACGTTTCGACAGTTTTGCTCTTCTTCTTTTCTCCAGCCGTCGCGAAAAGTTCGTGCGTTCTTTCCTTGTTTGAAAGATGGAAAGTGAAAAGCGAGTCGTAATCAGCGGAGTCAGATCGGTCTGGGTTATTGGACGAGTAATCTCCAAATTAAGAATCATTATTGCATCAACGCAGTTATTTTATTTGTAAATTCCTTTCGATTAATTTACATTGTCGAATTCTACTTTCCAGTATGAAATTGTAGGGAATTCCAAAAATTCTCTCGACATCTTTTTATAATTACGTTCCCCGTCCAGATTTTATAACTTCACGAAATCCCAAATATTGTGAGAAATTATTTCTTACTCCTTAGTGAATTAATGGAAGCTTCACTGCATCAGAGCTTCGTTCGTTCGAATTCCCGAGCGGTGTGTAAAAAGTTCGTTTGTAAATTACGTTTTATTGGTATTTACTCTGCGTAATAACGTCAATATCAGCGAGACATTTAAACGCGAGCAACAAAATAGTTCTGATAACGATTAAATGAATTGGCAGGGCGCATTAAGTGGACGATTTTCATTGCATGGGCTAACGAAAGCACCGGGAACTATAACCATTCCTGGGAACGAAAATACTCAATTGAGGAGAAACAGCGGGAGAAGCACGCTAGACAAGCGATACGATAATCCGTCGAATAATTGGAAGATCCCCGTTAATCCACTATCAGAAGCGTTCAAACTTTACCCAACATTGTACGTATTCGTCCGTACATATTTTTCATCGGTCCATGCATTTTAAAGTTTACAATTTTCAAAACATTTATTTTATTCAGCGAACCGTTCAAAACAATCTATATACACAATCTACTCGATCGGAAATATCGATAAACAGAAGGGGTGAAAATTTAATAAAAATACGCAGGGACAGAAATATTGTGATATTTTACGTTGTTCTTTGAAAATAACAAAATTACGATGTACATTACTTTAGAAGTATTTTTCTGAAATAAGAATAGATTTACAAGAATATTTAATATTTTTCTTTTTCACGACTAATTCTTTTGAAATAGAAATAAATATATTTACACGATTATTTCCTATCCCTTTTTTTTTAAGCATTTCAGGAACAAGAACAAATAAATTTACAAGATCATAATTTTTCCCGAAGGTCGGACAAATGCCAGATTTACAGAACTTCGTTTTCCAATTCATCCCGTAACGCGCATCAGTCCGGTTACCGTGGACACGCGAGTAAACAATATCAAAATATCAATCGATCAGAGAGCCAGCAACGATAGTTCGGTGCAGGGTGGAATCTCTCGGAAGTATCTGGAAAAGTTGACTGGAACAAAACTGTAGCGCGGGCTAGCGGCGGCGAAGCGGCAGTCTCGAGCGAGGAAATGGAAACTCCTAACGTGCAACGTTCCAGACGAGACGGTCCATTATAAAATCGGGACCGAGTCCGGTTATTCTGTTTAGTAAACATGGAGGGGAAAAAAAAGGCACGATAAAAAGGGGGAGACGTTCCTAGAGGCCAGATCGGACATCCCGGACGGAAACGAACGACGGCCACTGTCGTCTATTTAACTTCAGCCCGATTCCTCGCGATTTTGCATCGCGCACAATCCAACTACCTTTTTCCATCAGCGAACCCGCCCCAACTTTAGTCCCGCGGACATCTCTCGGATTCTCCTCACCCCCTCGCTCCCTCCCAAACATTTCCGCGTTCTCCTGCTCTTTCTTCCTCTTTCGCTGCTGCAACTCTCTTCCCCCGACCTCTTCCTCTCGCTCCTCTACCGCCGGTGCAACCTCTTCCCCCGTTTGTCCTCGAAAACAAACAACGCAGCACAGACCCACACTCGAACGGCCAGGAATCGCATCGACGTGCACCGGCCAACTTCGTCTTTGGATACACTGGGCCGGCAACCGTCGAAACTTAACGGAACCGCCGCAAACTTTTAAACGCAAATTCCAAGCGCCCCCGCCGTGTCTTCTCACCGTGCCGAGCACAATGCCCGCGATCCCCCGCAGTGACGTTGCGACGCGATCTCTCGGTTGCGTCGTGTATCGAAAACATTTCCACGGGACGCGATCAAACTTCGATTATCGCGAGACCGCCATCATTGCATGGTCCTGCACGATTGTAAACAGATCCGACACCCCCTTTAGAGTTTTAGAAGGGAGAATGCTGGAAATATATTTCTCGAAGCACGAGATCGATGAGAGTCGAGGAAAAATGTACTCTTTTAATGAAGCTGTCGATATCGTTTGTCGCTTAATTCAATATTATTATTAATCTCCGTCGTATGTCAGACGAAATTAAATAACGTGTGATTGGAAGTAAATTACTGCAGTTATTTATAACTCAGCGATATACTGCTCGAGGATTAAATGTCCAGAGTGGTCGGGACTGGACATTCTAGACCAGTAGGATTTTCTTTCGTCTTGTACGATGACGCACGGAGACGATGAATGCGTCGTCAGTTCATCAAGAGCAATTGAAACGAGCAATCGACTGTGAAGGTGTATCGCCGACCGGAGTCCGGTGTATGTTATTTTCGAAACTACGTCGTATTCCGTTTTCTTCCGCCAATAAAACTGTAATTTTGTTAAAAAAAGGAAAAACAAAAAAAAAAAAAAAGAACAGCGAGTCGCTTCTTCATCTCGCACAACTGCGAGAAAATGTTACTCCGAACACGAGAGAATAGAAAAATTTGTATTTCCCATGAAACTGCAAGAGTCGAGGCGCGATCCCTTGTTACGTAAGTGGCGTACGTTAAAAATCGATCGGCGGTCGGTAGCATCCCCCGGAGATACAGAGAATTATTTTCGCGTGCTCGCTCGTCGGGCAACTTTTTAATCTCGATGGCGCCCGTACGGGGGCAGCGCAGGAAAAATAAAGGTCGAATCTTGTCTGCGCGATCTTGACGGAACCGCGGCTGGTGCGAGGCAGCCCTTTAGCTGCCGGCTGAACCCGAAAAGATCGCGCCGCGTTATTTATGGGGACAGCCGATAGCGATAAGGATAGCAAATCGAGTGAACTTACAATCGATCCAAGCTGTATTCAATTCCGGCTCATAATTGTTAAAGTGGAAAAGTTTCAAAGCCTCGTATCGTTCTTCCCCTTCTTTGCCAGTAGCGGACGCGGCCTGTCCAACCCCCGCGGCCTGATTCCACCCATTCCCTCCCTTTCCGACAGCAATCTCTTCGCGTTCGTTTCTACAAGTTCCGACGGTCGGCGGTGCGGTCCTTTCGCCAGTTCACAACTTCCGTCTGTATAACGCGGAGGTAAGTTCCTTTCGGTTCTGGTTCGGCAATTGGAGAAGCTGAACCGAAAGGAGACCGATAGGGAAACAGAAATAGAGGGGAAAGCCTGATTCACACTGGCGATCAAAGATGCTGGATCACGATCAATCACAATCTAGGATTTTGCCAAAGCGTTTGCACTCAATGTCGTTCTTTTTTTATTTTGTTCTTAAATAAATTTTGGCCGGGGAAGATATCGCACTGCCAGCGGAAAAAAACGACCGTTCTGAATACGAGGAGGATCGCCAAGAAGGGAAGTTCGAAGACCTGTGATTTCACTTTTTAAGATAAGTCACAATACTCTTTGTAACTAATCAACAATTTCAAATCATACAATTCACTGTAACTTCAGTTGACGAATCGCGTAAAATCCTGTTAAGAGATATCTCGACTTGATTGAATCGCGTTGGATCCGCCGGTGTGAATCTGACTGAAAGAACATCGATGACTATGCACTCACGGAAAGGAAAAAAGGTGAATAAGAATGGAAATTTCAGTTTTCCTTCTCTCGCGTTGTTTAACGCGTTTACGCGCGCGTACCGCGTGTCGGGATTCAAAGCGAGTATTCCATTTCGTTGACGGTCGATCGAACGTTGAATTTCCTCCCTCCGGTTCGCATTGAACGAATAACGAAAGAAACGCGCCAAGAAGATCGCTCGACGGATGCTTCTATCCGGGAACTTACATATGTCTTATGACACAGCCGTCGCTCGTATATCACGAAAGAGCGCCACGCTCACTTCTTACCTTGCCGTCCCGCGTTTCTTTCTTAAACAGATACTATAACTTAACCGTTTGTCTCGTTATTGACAGGAATTTGCCGGATAAGCGAGCACGATCGGTATCGATAGTCGCGCGACTATGATTTATCGTGCGCTCTACGCACGGTTTCGTCGATAATTCGTTGAACTATCGACCAAATAACGCGGTACCATTCGACTGATAGTTATTACTCGCGATCCGTTCTTCCGACTTTTTTCACCGTGAAACTATTTCCATTTAACGCTAGAGCCGACGAGAATGTCCGAAGTGATCAAATTGTTATTTCTGATCCACAACCATGTACATTGTCGCTCCAAAATTTGAAGCATGTCAAAATTTTCAGAGAAGCAGTGGCTTCTTCAAATAAATGAGTATTTCGTTCGTGATATTTTTTACAGTGCTGGGACTTTGAGTAATTATATTTAAAAATCAAAGTTAAATCATAACGTTCTTATCTCTTAGAAAACTACACAAAGTAGTTGTTACGTTCGAGATTTTTGTAAAATACGTGGGCAGAAATTAAGTTTCTCTCCTTTTCTCATTGTCTTAATTCTTTTGGTTTTACACAAGTTTTACACCTTGGTCAAACCGCAGTTTCAGTGTCCGTGAACAGATTAAAAATTCACGATTTCTTGACCTTTAAACGCGCCGGAAGAAAAGATAATGGAGGACCGTCCGTAAATATTACGTTAGTTCCAGAAGATTACGTCGAACAAATGTTTGAAGAAGTAACCGAAAGACAAGTTTCGCCGGACGATTTTACAGGCCGAGGCGAGATTAAAAATTTTTCGAAATTGGAGACTGCATGTAAAATGTTGAAACAGGGGGAAAGGATAAGAGTTGTACGCTTTTTTGTATCCGCGATCAATCTCTCGATGGAATTCCACGTTCTCCACGAGTTTTACTTATTTCCATTTTTTGGATTAGAAACGTTTCCACCGCTGCGTGCCTCCCTGATTCACTGGCACCGATCTTTGTAGTATCTCGCGTGTGCGTCTTTCACCGTTTCTCGTGAAACGTTTGTTCGTTCGAACGAACGACTATTTGTTATCGTGATTACGAATTTTAACCTAAAATACAAATTCGATTTGACCGCGATGGGCAAACACGTCGTTCCGAATAATACAATTCGCCGATGGCGTTCTTTATTTCGTCGTCGCGTTCCCCGAATCTAGCTCTATTTATTCCGAAAACACATTTCCTACAATCTCCCGCGTAAACACTAGCACGGAACGCGGAATTTTAGAGAGAAACAGCGCAAACAAGCCGCCCCGCATCAAACTAAAAAAGAGCCCTTTGATCGTTCCACAAACATTTGATCCTTTCGAACCAAATTGCCGGCTAGATTAAAAGTTGCGATATTTCCTGCATAAATACACAAGCGTCGCCACCTACGTGAAAGGCATTGAACACACGGTGACGACCTTTAATAAAAAAGGCAAGGAAAGCAGATTACGTTTCGTCGATCGATGACACACGCGTGGGCCGCTTTCATACGGTTTTTATTTTGAAAATCGGGCGCGACCAACCGGCCGGATTTACGTAAACGGAGAGGAACGAACGAGGAACGGCGCGAGCGAACGAACGAATGAACGAACGAACGAACGCTCGAAAAAGCAATTGCGACTTTTGCACAGGGGGGGGGGGGGGGGGGACAACCCTTCTCATCGATGGATCGGAACCTGGTCGGTGCCATCCACGTGAACGAAACACCGTCGACGCGAAAAAAAATATCAATTTCAATTGCGGCGAGAGTCGATCATTTCTGTTACAGGAATACTTGCGCACTTTGGCGTTCGAGCGAACTCGCGACGAGCCATCACATCCATTTCGGTGACCATGGAAAAATGTAGGTGCGCACCGGAGGTTATTGACCCGTGGCTTCTATCGGGCCGACGCTCGCGTATCCTCTACCGGGTGATTCGAATCGACACGCGCAGATTTACGATCTTAGAGTAGCTACTGTAGCTACGTTCACTAGCTTCCGTTCGTGACACCTTCGTCTCCTCTCTCTCTCTCTCTCTCTCTATATATATATATATATATATATATTTTCCTTTTCCCTCTCTCGTTGCAGAGAAAACAATGCGAGTTTCGAGGTATTTTTCATCCAATTTTGCACGCAACCTCGCACGCGTGACAATTCCGAAACAATTTCGAAAACGTCGTAAAAACAGCAGCCTGTACTTTATGAATGTGAACGTCATTGTAGATACGAGATCCTCAGCGACAACTGCCCGTCCATATTTGCACATACGATGGATTTTTCATCGAGAAACTGCAGGAAGTTTACCCGATCAAAGGAAGAAGGAAATCGTACCCTCCTATCCGGAGAACGTTCGCGGAACGTCATCGTTCGCACGTGTGCCCCTCTAATCAAATAAACCGTAACCATCGAAGCCTGGCATCCGCCCAAGACGGGTGACCGTTTCCCCTTTTTTGCATAAATCTGTCCGGCCTATTCCGTTTCAATTACGTCTTCGAATTAATCGGATTTTGAGGCGGCAGACACTCGGCTAGTGCCACGTTTAGCTCGTTATTTGCAATTAAGTGCACCAATAGGACATACTCGAGGGTGGTACCGGGCTAGAGACTCGAGTGTGAAGGCCGTGCTTGCACAAACAACAAGATGGCCGCCGGAACTGCAACCCTACACACGCTCAACCTCCCCCTCTCCCCCCTCTCTGTGTGCCAATACCATCCTCCCTGTTTCCCTATCCTACTCCCGACGGTACCTATCCGCCAGCAAACCTACGTCCCGCGACGCCAGCCTGCCCTACGGACGAAAGGGTTGTTTTGCCGGAGCGCGTACCTCGTCAATTCTTTTCGAATGTCTAGCCGTTTGAAATATTGGCCGACCTGACCTGGAAAGCGTATTCGGTCCTTCCCTTTCGGTGCATGCGATCGTTAAAAATAACGAATATCCGCGATCAGGGATCGATCGTTTCTTTTTTACTTCCTCCTTCTCGCTTCCTTTTTTCTTCTTCTTCTCTCTTCGATTTTTTCCTTTTTTTTTTTTCTTCTTTTTTTTCTCTTTCCTCTTCCTTCCGCCGCTATTGCTTTGGGCGTCGATTGAACGACTGTCTCGATGGGACTGTCCCTCCGAAGGCGAGATGACTATCGGCTGACACTTAATTGGCCGTTGTTTTCACGAAATCCTTTCCGTTACTCGTTATGAACTTTGGATGATACGCGTACGAATTTTCTGAATACGTATATCGAGGTATTTAACCGTGACCGGTGCCTTTCTTGTTTCGACAGAAAATATTCAATGTTTTTATACGTTGGTCACTCTGCTCTAAATAAAGTACAAAATTGTACGAAGCAGAAAGTAATGCAGAAAAAACATACTTTTGAAACTGAAGCGAATGTGCAAATTTCAAAGTTCGGATAATGCGTGCGTGTGCAAATAGTCGGCCACGTTCGACAAAGATCGAGGTTATTAACATCAACGCGAATCTTCGATATGCCTTTCGTTCGATTCAATGGTATGGCCTTATCTCCCCTAGCTATATACGTGGGACGCATTAGTTATTTGCGATGTTTATCGCGTGGCACGGTAGCAAGGCGTGTCTTATCTCTATCCGAGGTTATTCTGCTAATTGGAGAAATCTTTTTAGCGGCCGCGCCGCCGAGCACTAACTTCCCAATTACGATCCATATTATGGCGAATGAAGCAGAGACGATCCTTTCTGTTCTATCGATGGTTCACATCGAGATCACAACCATTTTTGGAATGAAAATCAAAGACATTGATAGCCTCGTGCGATTTGAAGAATTATAAACTTGAAAATTATATATCGTCTGTATTTTTTTAAACATCGTTTGTTATTTTTATCATTCCATTGCGATATCATTTTTATTAAAAAAAAAAAAGTTCTATTGTAATTTCTCTACCAAAGTGGAAAACTGTATCACACCATAACTTCTTTTTCTACAACAAAAATAAATCTGTTTACTATTTTGCCGTGATCGTCGATTTTATCCTTTGAATCACATTTTGAATTGAAAAAAATATAATTTTAAGAAGCGGTTGAATAGGATCCTTCCATACGATAGAAAGATACCGAGTAATGTTTATTTTCCTGCCATATGTAGCTATTACACAGTCGTTGGAATCATCTGAACATTGCTAATAATAATCTTAGGTTTTATGGAGTAATTTTTGGAATTAATTACAAGAAGTAGTATTGTTTTGATGGCACCATTTGGCAACTGAAACTTGGCAGTCGGATTTGCCCGAACAACTCAGTAAAAAGAAACACGAAGAAGAACTTAAATGCTCTTTTTTATTTCATCCAACTTGGTGGTAAATAAAAAAATTAATTACCTTGATTTATTAAAAGAATTTTACGTCGCTTGACAGTTTCGAAAAACTCGACGAAACTCGATTTCCAAATAAAAATATAATCGTACAGAGGCACAGATGTTTAAACAGATAATGAATGTTTTGTGCATGATGGTACACGAGTTAGCGGGATGTGATCAGAATTCACGACTGAACGAGCCATCAAAACTCGCGTTGCGACAGCAGATTTCACGACAATCGCCGTATGGATATGAATAGCAAAACCGTGCAAGTGTTGAACGAAAACTGTTCGCCAAGTCTTCGCCAGAGTCAACCAACTCGTTTGTCTGTGTGATTTTAACAGATTGCCGGAAGCGGAAACTACCGGGATCCACGGACAAATTTCACGACGATGCTCGTGAACGAGAAAGGGTTGCGTTTCAAATTACAACTCGAACTGGAAGGACTTATCGCCTCTCGCTATCGTACAGATATGCAAACACAGCCAAATCTCACGACTCGAGTACATCCGTAGTTCGCAATTTGTTTTTCGAGATTTAGATTATACGCGTAAGATTCTGTTGAAAGAAGCAGATGTTTGCGAAAATTGTTTTTAAAGCAGTGAAATTTAATTAAAATGTTTGTTCTTGTCTCAACTTTCATCGGCGATTGATATTCGTTGTTTTTATTTATACTTACTCGTTTATTGCACTCGTCTTCCTTTGTATTATTCAAAGACGTAACCAATTACATCAAGCAATATCATTGATAATAATTCATCAGATTCGTAAAATTTAGGATATTTCTTGGGCTTTCACATTTTTGACTATAGAAAATAGCAATGAAGTTAAATTGAATTAAAAATTTCAGAATTAAATATATAATTTGAAACCCAAAAGTCATTACAATCTCTAGCAACGATGTCACTTGAAAGTTAATAGTCTTTGGCTTTTATAGAAAACATTCTACATTAATATAGAATGTACAATACCACATTAAAACAGGCTACATCTCCGATCATTCTCAATGTACGCGTAGCGAAGCTCTATCTATTTTTACGAACTTCGTTAAAATTCGTTTTCCACCGGTGTGTTTCGTCGTGAAATTGCGAGCTACGGAATTTTTGTCGATTACCACGTATCCAAGTGGCAGGTACCACGTGGCCGGTACCAATTAGTGTAGAATCGGAAGAGGACGAGACGACGAATGCCGATAGATCTCTACAATTAGCCACGTCGGCCAATCATCGTCCCTTGTGCTCAACTGCGAAGGCACAAAAGAAAAACGGGACGAAAGAGGTCGGCGGGAGAGATGCGCCACGGCTCGGCTGCCTTTTTAAAAAAATCTTGGCAACACGGCCGCCTTTCATTAGTCCTGCCGGTACGGCCAGTGTCTCTTGAGAAGCTTAAGAAGAGGGTTGGCCTGGCGTCACTCCCCTGCTGGGGTCAGTGACGGCATTGAGATTTAAAAGAACCCTGTACATGCACTAGATTCACCTTGACGAATTCGTAGCTTTCCATCGAAATTTTTCAGATTTTTAAAGATTCAATTTTCAATGTAGAACTTGCGTTCTTTGTTGTATTATAAACTTCGCATTTGTCGCATTTTCATTCCTCTGATACAAGTCGTTTACGTTTCAGTCGTTGGTAGTTCTAGCGTTAATATTAGTATATTTCATTGGTTTTTAAATAACTTTGCCAATCACGAGGAAATAATTCATTCGTTCGAATAAAATTCCGCGATGATTTACGACACGACATAAATAAATTGCGAAACAGTATTTTTCATTATTTCATTGGACGAAGTGGTTTAATTAACGGAGAAAAGGAAAGAAAGCATCGGAATTGATTCGAAATTTCAATGATAATGCCTCTGTCAATTTTCGAATGGCACGCGTCGTTTACGCATAAACGTATAATTTACTTTCACTTGAAAAATTCAGGAGGAAAAAAAACATGAAAATTAAAAAACGAGCTTAATCCATCGAAATCCAGTCGAAATGAATATTCATCCGGCAAGGGATGTATCTAATTAAAACCAAATCGATTCGGTTTCCGTTTCTGTTTCCAATTATCAATCATCCACATGGTTCTTTATTGTGAATAATTAAAATGTACGAGCAGCCCGATACCGCGCAGATTTACCCTCCACCGTAGAAGAAATTAAATTCAGGTTTAGTAGCAGCAATGTTCGCTTAAAATCTCATCCATTACATCGACACAGTTACATTAACCTCCCTGATTCATTAAGCTCGGCATTATTACACGTTGATGTTAAGATTAACTGCGAAAATGTGATGAAAAACATATTTCACTGGGTCAATTATATCAACGTCATTTTGATTTTCATAATAACGAAACATACATCCTAAATAAGTCACAGTACATAATATATTGCACTATTTAACTAAGTTATTTTCGTAATTGTACTTATGCAATTGTATTTTTCTGACGTGGACAAAATTATTAAGTGCGAAAAAAAAATATGAAACAGTCGTTATTGATGTGCTTTCACCCTCGCTGAAAAATTTCGAAATATTTTTTATTTTTAATAATTCCGAGTTCGTCGTGGTTAACGAAATTTTTAAATTAAACAATCAATCTTGTAGTACAATTATTAATACATTGACACATTACAAATTCTTTGCTGTACACAACATTATTTTGAAACGAATATTGCACTCGCTCTAAAATGTTTGAGCGCTCAAGAATTGTGTCGTTTAATTTAAGAAAAAAAAAAAAAATAAATGGCACAAACTTCGTTCGTTAAACACCAATTAAAGAAGAAGAGAACAGGTACAAATTAGAGAAAACGTCGATGCGCAGCAAGATTACAGCTTCAGCAACGACGAGAGAGAAGAAAACGAAGTAACGAGGGTGGAGAAAAAGCAAGCGGACATAGGCGAAACTTATGGGATGTAGGAGAGAAACGGTCAGGAACAATTTGTCGCGCATTAACAAGAAGTTCCACCCTCGACGGGATGACAATGAACAGGCAGGAGGGATGGTTGCACCTTCGCGTTGCTGACATGACTGCGTCCCTGACGTCACTCAGCCAGCAACGTCAGCAAAGGCATCAAGAAAAGGAGAGAAAGAAAAAAAGGCGACAGACGGCAGAGATCCGCTTGTTTCGAGCGCTGTGTCACTCGTCCCGTTTCTAGCGCCCCATCCAACCACCGAGCTTTACCTCTTTCTCCTTTTTTCTTCTTTTCTTTTTTTTCTCTCTCTCTCTCTCTCCTCGCCGAGTAATCAGCAAATCGCCGAAGCAACCTGGCAAGCGATCACGACGAGCGGAACAGAGGAGGCTGGAGAGAAAAGAAGAGAGAAAAGTTGCAGAAGAGGATGTTGGAGGCTTCGGTGAACGCGAGAGAGGGAGTCGCCGGTAACGTGAAACGAGAGAAAGAGAGAAAGAGAAGGGGCGAGAGAGGACCGATAAGACGTCGAATAACTCGATTACTCGTCGAGGGAGTGTCACTTTGCCAGGCCGTGCATCCAAGTGCGAGCAAAATTTCGTTAAGGCGCTTCTCGCGAACTCCCGCCGTCCTTTGCTTGTCTCTCGCTGCTTATCCATGTCTTTCCACTCATAGTTTCTAACGGGGAACTCAAAGGATTTTCAACGAAGCTTCGAAGAATACTTATCACTTTCGCGGTATTAAATCGTTCGGGTCCTGATCGTTCGTTTAGGAATGATTTGCTTTCCAACGAGGAAAATCGCGACATAATTCTTTTTACGAAGATTCCTCCAAGATGCCGAAGGTATCGTTTTATACAATTCTTTGTTCAGTTTTTAATTGGTTCAATTGTCGGTTCCTCGTTCAATTCTTTGTTGAATTTCAATTGGAGATTGTACGATCTGAAGGAGTGAGATCCTAAAGAAGACGTTGAAAGCGAATTTTATCCAATCTTTTGTTAGATTCAAGAATGAATGTCCTGTCTGTTAATAACGTCCGTATTATCATACTAAGCGTTGAAGTAATATTGAAACCGTCAGTGCGCAATCGTAAACCATCTTCAAAATGTTGCACAGCTTCTGAAGCCAGCCTTAAATAATTGTGAATTTCCGACTGATGTTGGGATGTTTCCAGACAGTTCCTTGGCTTCGACAATTATTTTAGACAGCTCAACAATGTTGAAAGCTGATCTGGAGCAACGCCAAATCCGTTAAAATTAATTATAGGAGACAAACCAATGGTGTTATCGCTATTTGTCTCGCATTGCAGCTCACGATAATATATATTAAGATGTTATACAGGTGTAGATCGATTTAAGGGATTGAAATATCTGAATCAATTAAAGCTGTGATACGTCAAGTATGTATATTTCACGCGAGACGTTACACCGACTACGGGCGATATAATTTATTTTCTCATCCCCGTTCATTTTCCAGCCTCGCTTAATTCACGTAGCACCGGTAAAGCCTTGTGTTACATTGCTTACTGTGGGATCTTTGAGAGTTGGATCTTTGAGAGTTGCAATCGGTAAAGACGCTGTTAAATTCAAATGTACTTGGCTTGCTTCCAGAGATTTTTAGCAACTTTATTACAATATAAATATTGTTAACAACTTTTACCGCAATGTAGAGATTTTTAGCAATACAGAGATTTTCAACAACACAGAATTTTTATTACAGTGCAGTGATTTTTAACAATTTTCATCTCGATTGTTATTAATTTTTATCTGCGTGCGGAATAAGGAACAGTTTCGATAGCGAATAAAACGAATGATTACATCGCAAATAGTTCTCATTAAAGTAACGAAAAATAACTCCAGCCAAACTTAAGGATTATGCAGAAATTAATCCAAATAGAAATCCTTAATCCACATCTTTCAATAATTTTAAACTTTGGGACAAGAATGGTAGTAAATCAACCGTACGAAAGACGTAAAAGTATCTTACAAACAAGTTAGAGCAATCAACGTCGAAAAATACCTCATTTTTCTCTTTCCTTCCACTTATTACAGTCCCACGCTACAAATTGCTCAGACACATCCAGAATTTTTAGTTTTCCACTGCAACAGTTTGATCAAGCTCGTTCCTCTACTACTCTTCCGAATCGTTCTCCTCGTGCCATTGTTCTACCACTGAAAAATTTCTCAGCGGAAATTGCAACCGTATTCCGTGGTAGAATAATGACTCGCACATACGAGGCAATCGTTAATTCACGGGTTTTTTCCGATAAAAAAAAAAATATAGACAAACGACGCGGAACATCGATCGCCCAGCCAAATATTCAGCAATTTGTCCAGCCAATGGAATTCCACGAATTGTTGAAAATTTGAACCCCAACCCTAATCCAAACCTGTTTGACCAAGAAAGGTTACTGTAACCTTAATATTGGCCGTGAGTGGAAATTCTAGAAACAGAGATGCTAATAAAATAAAACAGTCCAATATGTATGTATGAGAATCAGGAACTTTTTTATCGGATATTCTTTCATTAGCATTAATAACAATCATTTATTCATTATTCTTGTTAAATATAATTTCATTTTACAAAATTACGAGTGTTTCAATTTTCTCCTGTTCACCACTGTATATATGAATAAGTAAACTTTCTTGGAACCATTGTTGTATCTGTTTTTCAACGTTATTCAAAGTTTCTAATTTTTTTTTTTTTTTTGTTTAATTTTCCGTTTGCCAAGCTTCGCTTGCGTGTACCGAATCCGATACAGGTTAAAGTTCGAATTTCTGACTGCAACCTCAATTTTTGAACGAAGCAGCACTTGCAGCAATTACTCGCAAGATAATCGTCAGGAATCCGACGGAGAAGCACGAAGAGAACGATGGCGATGCAATTCGCGAAAACGCGGAGGCTGAAAACGGGGTTAAAACAGCTGCGGGGACTGTCTAGCTCGTTGCGTGACAGATTATAAAGGGTGACCCAATTAAAAGCCGCCGTTCATTCCACATCCAACAGCAGTGCAATACGTAATTCCATAGCCTGAGTTGACGGTGCAACGTCTTGGAACGTCTCTCGCGGCCCTGGGAACTGTTTGCTCGCCCTCGCGCTCGATATCGTCGTGGAAATCCGAGACGATTCGCGATCTGGGAGTCGCGAATGGAAATTAATAAATCCGTTGAAAAGCCGATTGCGCAATCTTGGTAATATTAGAACATGAACTCGATTCTCCACGCGTGAATATTGATTATTTTCAGCGTTAATTTTAGTTTAAAATACCGAGGGTGTGTTTTATCGCTACGAATTGGTACACTGTTTATTACCATATTGCATGCAGGAAATAATTAACCTTTTCTTTTATTGATAATTGCTACTCACTAGACTACGGATATATTTTTTTACTTTTACGAGCGTAGCTGTGCTTGTCTCGTCTAGTTTATGTATTTTCACATGTATACGTTCTATGAATTTCTGTATCTTCCAATTTCATTGCAGTTGAAATACTTTATTTGATCTTTTGTCCAATTAACGTATAATCCTAATCAAAGTGAGTATTCAATTGAATTTACACCAGCAGAGCTAATGATCAAATTAAAGATTAATTGAATCAATCACGATTTTCAACCATAAGCATTAATCAAATTAAATATTCGAGTCGGCGAATACTCGACGAATTCTCGAACCGATTCCATAATTAAATGCGTCAGGTATGGCCGAAATGTTATTTTAATCAGTTTATTTAAATTCAGCGTTAACACGTTCAAAATATACACCGTGTCTCTACAAAAATATTAGGCAATTTATTAATGGAGAGATTGCACGAGCAGACCGGCGGAATCCTTTGCGGCGTGCATATTGATTTCCCTAAGAGATTAAATTTCAACCTTCTATTCGATCAAGCGCGGAAAGTAGTATTCCCTTTTGCATTAGGCTATTCGATAATCCGGAATTTTATTTTTTGGTTTCGCTTTCGGTGCTTTAGATGAAGATTGGCACTCGCCGAGTCGACGATCGAAAACTGAACGATACACTCCGCGTTTAGGATAGAATAGAATAGAATCGAGGAAGCAGCAGCAGCAGCAGCACGCGCGCGCGCACCAGTGAAAACAGCCGTTCTCGATCAGACAATTGGGTTAAGTAAGTCAAATAGCGGCAAACACTCGATGCGTTACGTATAGTTACTAACAACTTCCCTTGTGTTTCATTTGATTTCGAAATTAACCAAAGAGATACACAGCCGTGAAAATTCGCGCGGATGTTGGGAAATATCGTAATTAAATTGTAAGGCGCGAAACGAAACTGTTCGCCGTACAACGTGATTTTATATTTAATGAGTACTTTTACGGTGCGTGAAATGTATTTTATTCGCAAAATTGTATCAACCTATGCTTTTAAAATTCTGAAAAGCACGGTGATTAAATTCATTAGAGTTTGCCCCCTTTTTTTTAGAATGTCGTTCTTTCGATAATTTAGTTCTTTGAGCGTTTAGTCCGTTCTAGAGATATTTAAAAGGGGTTCAAATATTACAATTCATTAAATAAATGCTATAATTAAAAAATATAAGTTTAAAGTTGCATTTTTTATTTTTTATATACTCCTCGTTTTAGATTTTTGATAAATTATTTCAATAAGTAATTAAAATACGAAATGTATGGCGAATTATAATTTTACAATTTGAAACGTAAATAAACTCTACTAAATTACGTAAATGATTGAGATAAAAGAAAAACAGATTAAAATGGACGAATAATAATAATAATTATAATATTGATAAAATTCTAACTCACAGTACTCGTACCTATATCCAAACACAATTTTAATATACTTTATATCAATATTTCGTGTTTCTACGTTCTATCTACGTAGTGTATAGCGTAACTGAGAGCCACGAGTTCCAACTTCATAAACGATATTCCTTAGTTTATGCCATAGTCACGATTTGCAAAATATTCATCGAAACTACAAATCGAACCTATCGCGAGTTGCTCCGATCTGATACGATCTAACTTAGCTGGCATCAGGAAGCAATAACATTTACCAAATTATGGCTAGAATCGTTTGGACCTTGCGATTGGACCTTGTTTCTTGTTCATAGCAATTGGCATATCGTAACAAGCAATCGAAAATTTCTCATAAGTCGTGGGCGAAATATTTGCCTCGATACTAGAGAAAACGAATTTAATCAATCCCCATTATATTAGCCTTCACTTTGCATTGTGATTTTGAGGCAAGAATTTTTTTATGAAACAGTGCAAATTAATGTATTCTTTTAATGTTCTAATTTATTCTAATTTCCTATAAAAATTATATTTTCTTTCTCTAAAACTTGTTATCTAAAATTTTCCAAAAAAAAAAAAAAAAAAAAAAAAAATAAAAGAGAACCGTACGTTCCGCGCAAAACGATTGTGCTTTAACTCGCACGTGGTTTAAACGCAATATTTCGTAATTTTCATTTCTAATTCACCGCGATGTATCTTGGCATAACTGCAGAGTGGCTTTTACAAATATATAGCAGCTTCGAAAAGTACTTTAATATAGCTGAATATCTCCTATTATTCTCAACATCGGTTGCCATTAAATACAATCAGTTATCAGTCGCGATAACTATACTTACACGGGCACCTGCTAAATATAAAGATAAATGGAATGATCATATCGCGAAAGAAATGCGAATACATATTTCTGGCGTATTTATAAAATAACGTGTAATGTACAATGTTATTATATATTATAATTATATAATTATATAACGTGTAATGTACAATGTTATATAATGTATAATGTAAAATAATTATTTATAAAGTAATTTAGAAAATATTTCTGTACGTACAAATTGCATGATATCGAAGGGCACGCATGATGCTAAAACGGTTTCTCAAGTAACCTGTTTTACGAAATATCAAGGTGACTTTGGACGTTCATGATCCCCGCCATACTTTGCCCTGCTGTTGCAGATAATCTAACTGTATCTGGGTTTCAGATAAGTAGAGCTCGCTTTCTTATGGAAAACTGACCTTTTCAAATTTCGACACAGAGCTAAACATTGTGTTTAATTTAATATCATCTTGATTGCTTCAGTATCATGGTGCTTTGTCATGGAGTTTGTACGTGAAGGACTATTTTTTATACTGTTCCTCAGTGCTTTTCTCACGAGAAGCTCAGACATTCGCAGAGAAAAGTTTGAAACTTAAAATTTGACCTTTCGTTGCAAAAGAATTTGTAACAAAACAATGGAAAAAAAAAATAATAATAATAATAAAAAATAATAAAATAATAATAATAATAAAATAATAAAATAATAATAATAATAATAAATAATAAAATAATAATAATAATAAAAAAATAATAATAATAATTAATAATAAAAATAATAAAAACAATGGATAAATTCTCTTTAATACGTTTTTGTAATGTAACATAAATAAAAAAAAAAAATATCAGAATAGATAAATGTATTTCGGACTAAGATGAGTTTATAAAAATTTCAACATTTCGCCAGCGTTCAGTTGAACAAGTTGACTTGTAGAAATAAACAAATGTGTAGAAAAATATCAAAGGATTTACTGGTTAATCTATCTCACTCTTGCAAGAAATATTTAATACAATTGAATTTCACCAACAAGCTTCCAACGCTGTTCGATATTTACGCGAAACAGCTCCGACCTGAAATAATACTTATTTAAATGAATTTTATATGCGGAACACGCAAATGCTACTCCCACGAATTTATTAGCATGTTTCTTAGCGTAGACAATCTATACTTAATCGAAACACAGGGTGAACATTACACACGAATAAAATCGTGTGTCACATGTTTATTTTTTACCATCTTTATTCGTCATCGGCTTTGCGCGCATTTTTTAAATTTGACTTTGACCCGTTCACATTTCCTCCAAACACCGAGATTGAATTTAACTTTCTAAATGAAAAGCTTCCAGTGTTACGAAGGAAGATAAAAGTAGCAAGTACGTGTAATTTAATTTCGATACAGATCGGGCTTAGCCTCACAATAATGATAAGCTCGAGGAGCATCCAAGTATAAAAACATTTCCAGCGAACGAGCAGGGCACGTGCTGCCAACTGTCGTTGCAGCTTGCAAGCTCAAACTGAAACAAACGCTTTCACATTTTACAACAACAAGGTCAATAATGTACCACATCAAAATTTCTTCCAGAAAGAATTTCTTTGTTCGTGGATACTCGGTGAATGAAGTTGGCCATTTTCCAAAAATACTAATAATACCTTTCAACATTCGACATTTCGTTTATTATAATCAGCCGTAAGCGTTGTAATTGAACTATTGAAAATTATTATCTACCCACGAAGAATGTGACTGTATAAAAAAAAAATATTTAAACAGAGAGACATGTTGATCAGAATTGGATGAAAATTTTGAATGTTCACTCGCGTGAAATTTTGCAACTTTGTAAAAATAAATAAATACCGTTCACGCATGATGGCAAACGTAGAACTAATTTTATCGTGGGAATGTAACATTTTACAAAATTTACATAATACAAATTTTACATAATACAAAATTTACTGAATTTACTTACGCACTGGGAAGAAAACGTACGTGCAATCTTATTGTATGCAAGTTATTGCAAAAACTTCGAGTTGTTCGAACACTCGACAAGAAGCAACATGTAGATACGATGTCGATTTGGATGGTGGCCAGATATTTTCCGTTTGGAAACGGGTATAGCTGGCCGCGTGGACTACTCTTTGGCCATCTTGGCGGCAATGTAATTACCGTTGGTCGATATGTACTACAATCTGGCCGGAAATTTCCAAACTGTAACAAACCGGTGAACGGAAATTCGGTTATCCATGAAACTGGTGTGTCTCCTCTAAGTCACTCAAATTCCTCAACCTGGTTAAACAATTTCACTTTCCTCGCGATATATATTTCTTTGAACCGTGTCACGAACCAATCGAATATTATCAAGACTCCATTGAAAAAATTATTAATTATAAATTACTAAACACAAAGATATTAATACAACTAAATAATATAAATAATATAAATATAAAGATATTAATACAACAATATAATATATAATAATATATATTAATACAACAATATAATAATATCGTAACATAATGCAAAGATATTAATACAACAATATAATAATATCGTAATATAATGCAAAGATATTAATACAACAATATAATAATATCGTAATATAATGCAAAGATATTAATACAACAATATAATATATAATAATATCGTAAATCATTAAAAGATCGTGGACATAAATGTGAAAGTCACACCTGTTGTCTCATACACTTTAACTGAAACACTTTAGTAGCAAATGTGTGTTTAATTTTTAAGCAAAAACAATTAAATCGAACGAAACTTTCGCAAGAGTTTCTTTATCCATCGCCGATATCTACTTTCTACGATACATCGTTAAAAGATTCCTCGATCAATAATCTTCACGTTCGTTCGCAAAAAAAAAAAAAAAAAAAAATTGGAAACTAAAGGATATTTGATATTTGGAATTGCAAAGTTGCGAGACAGAGAGGTAGCCAACTAATTTTATTACATTAATATAATAAATTAATCATCGTAATCGTTAACATTGTTAACTGATGAATCATTGCACATGATTGCCATCTGTTGTTACACGGGTAGATAATTATCTTCAGATACTTCTGATGCTGGTGATAGCAAAAAATTATTGTACCAAAAAAAAGTATATTTTAATATATAGGTAATATGTAAGTATATTTTAATATATATATATATATATATAATAGTATAGGTAATATATAATAGTATATAAGTATATTTTAATATGTAGGTAATACGTAAGTATATTTTAATATATAGGTAATACATAAGTATACTTTAATATATAGGTAATATATAAGTATCTTTTAATACATAGGTTATATATATGTAAGTATATTTTAATATATAGGTTATATATATATATATATATATATATATATATATATATAAGTATATTTTAACATATAGGTAATATATAAGTATATTTTAATACATAGCTACATTTTAATTACACCGAGAAAAGAACGAGAGGCGAACGATGAGAGTGAAGACGATCGCGTCTCGCCAGCGAGCTAAGTAGCTCGTCGTTTGTCCGATTACGTTAACGACGAGCCGTGCACCGTCGATTAGGTAACGTACAAGCGTACGGCTTGCACGGTCGTACGATATTGTCAGAGGCGGTTGGTGGACGCGTAGAGGGGGGAAGGGAAGGATTGAATCAGAGAGGAAATGCGACATTTCAGGGGACGTGCGTGAAAGGAGAATGCACAGCTTACTAGCAGCCGACGCCAGTATCGACCGGTCGCACACGCGTACATCTACTTATACGCCGTTGGCGCGGCGTGTCTGTCGGGAGAGAGTGGAGGAGGAGGGGGAGGCGATTCCTCTCCGATTATTCGATCCATCGGGTCACCATTTCCTTTCTCCCTCGCGTCGCTCGTCGAACGTGAAAGCCTTTTCCTCCGATCCACCTTGCAAACAATGCTTGCAAGATTCCGCGACAATCCGAGATACCCCGTTTAATGCACTTTAGACCTTTATTCTCGTTAACGAAGCCCGGTTTTGTTTGCTCGCCACTACACTCGCTCTCCCTTCATCTTCGGCATCGCCGTCACCACCCGATAAGATAAGATTGATATCTTGATTAGCGGTTGACACGCTGCTCGTCTCGCTGAAACGAGCAACATTTCGAGCTTAGACCTTCTTCTGTTTTTTTGTTTGGAAAAAAATTCGAAATTTTTTTTTCGTCTGTCTTTTTCGTATCGTGTGTCGTTAAATTCTTTTCGCGTTTCAATCTCTTACGCTGCAATAATATGCATCGTCGAGAATTATTTTGTTTTTGAAAATTGTAATGTGTTTTCTCAGTTTCAACTATATTTAGGTAAAATAATCAGTTTATTACTTCTCAATTATTTCTATCCAGTGACATATATCATACCGACGAGTTCAGAAAGAAAGCGACCAATTATTGTATACGGTTTGGTCGCTCTTTTGTCCCAAAATTGCAATATTTTCTCGGTTTTAAGTGTATTTAATTATAACTCAGGAAACACAAGTAATAAATTTATTACTTCTCGATAATTTCTATTTTGTTTAATTATTTCTAGAAAGCGACGGATTATTGTATACAGTTTGGTCGCTCTTTTGTCCCAAAATTACAATGTTTTCTCAGTTTTAAGTGTATTTAATTATAACTCAGGCAACGTAAGTAATAAATTTATTACTTCTCGATAATTTCTATTTTGTTTAATTATTTCTAGAAAGCGACAAATTATTGTATACGGTTTGGTTGCTCTTTTGTCCCAAAATTACAATATTTTCTCGGTTTTAAGTGTATTTAATTATAACTCAGGGAACGCAAGTAATAAATTTATTACTTCTCGATAATTTCTATTTTGTTCAATTATTTCTAGAAAGCGACAAATTATTGTATACGGTTTGGTCGCTCTTTTGTCCCAAAATTGCAATATTTTCTCAGTTTTAAGTGTATTTAATTATAACTCAGGAAACACAAGTAATAAATTTATTACTTCTCGATAATTTCTATTTTGTTTAATTATTTCTAGAAAGCGACGGATTATTGTATACAGTTTGGTCGCTCTTTTGTCCCAAAATTACAATATTTTCTCAGTTTTAAGTGTATTTAATTATAACTCAGGCAACGCAAGTAATAAATTTATTATTTCTATGAATAATTTCTATTGTGTTCAATTATTTCTAGAAAGCGACAAATTATTATACACAGTTTGGTCGCTCTTGTGTTCCAAAATTGCAATATTTTCTCAGTTTTAAATATATTTAATTATAACTCAGGCAACGTAAATAATAAATTTATTACTTCTCGATAATTTCTATTTTATTAATTATTTCTAGAAAGCGACGGATTATTATATACGGTTTGGTCGCTCTTTGTACCAAAATTACAATGTTTTCTCAGTTTTAAGTGTATTTAATTATACCTCAGGCAACGCAAGTAATAAATTTATTACTTCTATAGATAATTTTTATTTTGTTCAATTATTTCTAGAAAGCGACAAATTATTGTATACGGTTTGGTCGCTCTTTTGTCCCAAAATTACAATATTTTCTCAGTTTTAAATATATTTAATTATAACTCAGGCAACGCAAGTAATAAATTTATTACTTCTCGATAATTTCTATTTTGTTTAATTATTTCTAGAAAGCGACAAATTATTATACACAGTTTGGTCGCTCTTGTGTCCCAAAATTGCAATATTTTCTCAGTTTTAAATATATTTAATTATAATTCAGGCAACGTAAATAATAAATTTATTACTTCTCGATAATTTCTATTTTGTTCAATTATTTCTAGAAAGCGACAAATTATTCTATACGGTTTAGTCGCTCTTTTGTCCCAAAATTACAATATTTTCTCAGTTTTAAGTGTATTTAATTATACCTCAGGCAACGCAAGTAATAAATTTATTACTTCTATAGATAATTTTTATTTTGTTCAATTATTTCTAGAAAGCGACAAATTATTGTATACGGTTTGGTCGCTCTTTTGTCCCAAAATTACAATATTTTCTCAGTTTTAAGTGTATTTAATTATAACTCAGGCAACGTAAATAATAAATTTATTACTTCTCGATAATTTCTATTTTGTTCAACTATTTATTTCTAGAAAGCGACGGATTATTGTATTTGGTCGTTCGTTATGGTCCGCAATCAGCCAGCGCAAGTGGTTGAAAGGCTTTTTCAAAGTGACTCTCGTTCGATTTTCCGAAAATTTCAATTATAAAATACGCACGAGTCGAAAATTGTGGAGTTGGATTGTATCAACATCGGCTTCATTCGTAACGTAGTAACGCGCCAATATCGACCAGTTGCTCTCTCCTACTTGTAGCTGTGGCGTCTGCATGGGAGAACGAATTCCCACGGGATATATTCGTTCGCGCGTTCACGCACACTCTAACTGCGCTCGAATCCAAATCTTAATAACAATAATTATACCATCCGATACGGTCTGATTCCCTGCTGAACTTGTCTTTGATTAATCACGTCTCGACTCGTACGTTTGGCCGATTGCAAATCGCACGACTGTTGCGAAAACAATAAGTCGAAATGTGAAATTGCAGTGAACCATCTCATTGTTGAGAGCTTAACGTCTTTATTTCTTATCTTAAAGCCCGTAATTATCACACGTTCCGTGAATTAAAGAAAGCCAGCTCGCGCCTTGGAATCGCGATGTCCCTTGCCTCATTATCTCAATGCAGCTATATCAATTTACAATAGCAATAACACGTACCGTGGCTGTTCCGCGATAAATACACACCCTGCAGAGAGTCCTACAGAGGACGTCGACCTGTCTGACACCTCCTCGTCACAAAAGGGAAACTGCAAAGTACGATTGCAGCGAATGGAATATATATATTTCCTTGAAGAATCTGAACAATTAACCGCTTGAAATTTAAAGTGATTTTGATCTGTCGAAACTGAAGAGACAGAATTGTATTTTTTGAGGGTAATCCGGCTTGAAAAAATCGACTACTTTGGGATTTTTTTCTAAGCCATGATACATTTTGCATGTGCAGTTTTCGCACACAGATTTATTCATACTTAAAGAGTATTTACAGTTCTTTTTTTTTTTTAGGAAGTTAATGAAAGTTATGGAAATTATATATAGCCTTAGGTAAAGCATGTTTTTAAAAACGGGTTCGAATGGCTGGCGTGATTCCGGTCCACCTGGTTATTTAAAACTGAAAATGCATCTTAATTAGTATAAATATGGCTATCGCGTGAACCACGGAAACAGCGAAATTTCGAAAATTAAAAAAATGGCAGCATTTCGAAGTTATAGGAAATATCGATTTTCCTTGTACTTTTAGTCTTTTGGTGGTAAAAAGAAAAAAAAAGAAAAATAGAAGAAAACATCAGATTTTGAAATCCATGGTTCATGCGATAAAGGTACATCCGGTGAGGATCTCCTCCAAATTTCAAATCAACCAAAATGGTGAGATATCCCGTCAGCCAGTTTAAAAAATATGGATTTGAGAACACATTTGATGCTCTTGTTGTACAAAAATATTCATACTTACAATCAATCGAACAGTACAAAAAAATAAAATATTACAAAATAATAATAATGTCAAAATAAATAATAATATTATAAAATAAAATATTTTTTGAGAAAAACACATTTGAAATTTTTGTTACTCGTTGTACAAAAATATTCATACTTACGTTACGAGCAGTACACCGTTTCCTTTAAACATCTATGACTTTGCTAAGTTTCACGAATTCAAACCAAATTCTTTTACATAGACATTTTCGAAAGCATATATTTTGAGAAAATGTGAATAAAAAAACAACTGATTTTCCTTAAGCCGGATTACCAGAATTTCTGCTAAATTATAAACGAGCCGGTGATACTCTATCCGATTAAAAACAATCAGCACGTCGTTCGATCGGAACGAAATTTTGGCAAAGGAGCTAATTATTTTTCAAACAGGCTGTGTATTTACTATGCAGAGTCGTTCAATTGGAAGCGATTGGATGTCACAACGACGCAATTAACACTTAATTGCGCCGAGTGATCTACGTGATTCGGAATTAATTACGTCGATACACGGCTGTCAGTCATGCTTAACCGTTAAAACGCGAGTTGCTGGCAAGTATCACGAACTTGGACAGGATCAATCGTAGTTGATAAGTGCGGTTATGTTTCCCAGGGAGGGAAACGGGAAGGAAGTTGCGACATGTGTACATATATATGTATTAAGAAAAAAGAAAAAAAAAAAAAAAAGAAAAAGGAAATAAATGAATCCTCTATTCGCGGGGCGCCCAAGCGGATTACGGCTAAGAGGCTTACATAAGAATAAACCAAAGGGCTTCTCTCGCTGCACGGCCACTTTGCTATCATATTTCATATTAACCGCTGATTAAAATCGATTTTCCCGCGGTGACACGCAGAGACAGGCCGTTTCGTCCAGCGCTGTAATGATTCACGATTAATCGATCCCCGAGACGGCCAATATGGAATGTTTAATCTCGACTCACGAGAATTTCGAACATACAGGGTGTTTCCCTAAATTGGAACACTGAGACGAGAAAATGATATAATTTCTTTTATGTCTTTTGATCTCATTTTTGAGAGAATCGAATTTGGTTAATTTTAAACGCGCAGGTGAGAGACGTGGAATATAATTTTTCAACAAAAACTTACATTTGGAAATCTCTCTAATCGCAATAAGTTCATTTTGTTAAAAAGACAGAAGTCTTAAATGAGAAAATTTTTCACCTGTTTTCGCAGGCAGGATTCAAGTAAATTTGATCCCCTCGATATAGATAAATATTGTAATACTAGTCACGTAGAATCACCCCTTTTATTAATAATCGAATAATTTCAGGACCACCTGAAGTCACAATAAATATACTTTTTTAAACACTCTTCCGCGTTCCACAGTTCCTCGAAATATTATCACTACAAACAATGTAGAAAGGATCGCGTAAAATTTCAAAAATTTAAAACTCAGGATACAGATTCTGGATCTACGTTCTCTGGATTTGATTTTTAGGAGTACGTCGATAGACTATTTATGGTAATCGAGAAAGGAAAAAAAAAAAAGTGGGGAGAATGCGCGATGGAACGGGTTGAGTCGCGTCGCAGCATCGCTCGAAAATTTCCATTTCCGCGTTCACCATCGGTCCATGGTGGTCGGTCGCGGCGGGATCAATAAACGCAGGTGCTAGGAATGGCAACTGCAACAAGCACGATCCGAGTGCAACGGCCATCGATTAATAATTAACACACGGTTTCGTGGCTATAATATGATAGTCAGCCTTTATTTCCAATGAAACAAGCTTCTTTTACCCTTTCGTTACCGGTTCATCGTAAAATGTATTAATTACGCGTGAGAAAACGTTCGGTTCTTTCTTGAATCTTAATAAAATTTATACAATAGAGTTACATAACAAATTACGTAAGTTGTGATAGAAATTGGAAATTTACTTCTCGATGAGAAAATGATAATTTAATGACAAAGAATTGAATGTTCGAAAAGCAATCACGGAATTATTGTTGTGTAACCGATAGTTTCATAAATAATTTAATATCGCAAGATAATTAATTATCGTTATTATTAGCAGACTGTGAATTTTTGTGCAAATTGATATTTTTCTGAATATGATTAAAAGAAATGAGAAATGTTATAGAAATCATTACACTTTCGAGAATTTATATCTGTGTGCGTAAAAATCCCCAGTCTAACGATCACTGTAGAATATTTGGATTATCAAAGAAACGATCAATTGCCACGAATAATGAGTGAAATCGTGACAAAAATACAAAAATACTACTATCACGTGTCGTAGAAATCTGTTTTCGAACTTTCGATATAATTGAACTTAATTTTTCGAACTAGTATTGCCAAAAAATATGGAACTCAGAGTTTGTGATTTGTTACATATATATTATATTATAATATATATATATATATTTATATTATATTATACATACATAAATTTATATTATAAAATTTATAAATAAAAAAAAGACTAAAAAGAAACGTTCTACCAAAACATACAAAAATACATATTTTCCAATCATGCAAACGAACATTTAAAGAAGAAGAAGAAGAAGAAAAAAAAGGATTCATTCCTTTCGAGTACCCTTAAATATACTTAAAAGCATCGTCTGCAGGAACGGAGAGCTACGTTCTCAACGGGGACACCGATCTTTCATGCGAAAAATTACCTTTTGACGCCGATCTCAGCGTAACGGCCCCTCGTGGCACGAGTGGCCACGCTTCTTCCGCTTCCGGGGTTCGTGTACAGCGTCAGTATGTCGCTGTTAATGTTGTTCAGAATCGGTGGTAGCATTATTGCGATCCTGTTTCCCGACGATCCTTCCGCAAACTCCGCGTATACCAACGCATCTCCTCACAGACGCTGGGTATCTCCTCTCGTTTCTCTTTCGTTCACACACTCGTTCCTCGTCGAGTCTCTGGGAAGAACGATTTCGTCGTGGACTGAGCATTCTGACGGTACGTCGGAGGAGGATACATTGATTTTGAGTGATCCTTGTATTTCTTGAAGAGTTCTTGGTTGGTTAGGAGAGCTTTGTTTCTTGGATGTTTTGCTTTCTATGGATTCTTTTTTTTTTTTTTTTTTTAGGGGATGGGGTGTCAAAAAATTTAACTCAGGGTACAACTTGCTCTTGAGACTAGCAACTAGAACAGGTATACGCATATGCCACATAGGATTCTTTAAACAACGAATTTCACATCTATCAGAGTGATTTTTCTTTTTTTTTTTGTAATACAAATTATACGAGTATTTTATGAATATCTTTTGGTCATTGCCAGGAACTTCAAATATTTTATAATCTCCTTTTTTGCTCTCGAGAAATTTTCTTCGGATAATAATCTATTCTTGAGATAAACAACTAGAATGTATTACATGTAGAATTCTTTATTTTATGGATTTTTCTTTATTTTATATCAGGATGAATTTAATTGCAACCTGTGTAAATTATCGGAGTGTTTTATAAAATTCTTTGGACAAGTAGAAAAATTTTAATTACTAGTTGCGTTTCTTCTTTTCCTAGTGAATTTGGTCTCGAGAGAATTGATTTCAGTCGAACAACTTACTTTGAAAATCTTTCATTATAAAGTATTTTCTCCATTGAAATCAAATTCTTTACTTCTTTATTTAAAATTATGCAATTGATTTGCGTGTGAATTTCATTAGTGATACAAGGACATACATAAGCGTTAAATCGGTGTAAGTGAACCTTCTATTCTATTCTATTCTACGTTTCTAGGGCTACTTCTAGTGCATTTCGATTGAACTTCTATGTCTACTTCTACTTATGAATTCTGGTGTTCTAAACGGGTCTCAGTTCAAACAATTTCTTACGATAAATTACGAAAAAGATAGTGGCTAAAGCACGAGTGATGAACAAGTGACTTTGAAAGTGACTTTGACTGAAATGTTGTGTGGGTTAACTTATTTGCCATAATAATATTTTTTAATAAGCCTAAATCTTGTTCGATACGAATTATACATTATACAATATTATATATTATATGTTTTATACAATTATAATTATTATAACTATGATTTATAATAATCATAACAACAATAATAATATATTATACGTTATTAAGAGCAATAATGTATTACGGTACGAAAGGTAAGTAATATTAAATTCCAAAACATTAAATTTAATATTAAATTCCATAATAGAAAAAACCAAATAATTAAATAGTCACTAAATAAATTTTCGATTGAAAAATCTTTTGCTAAAACAACAACGTTGAAACTATACTAGTATAAAATGGAATATATCACCTGACTTATAACTTATATATTATAATCCGAACCGTATACAATAATTCGTCGCTTTCTTTTTTCTTTTGAACTCGTCGATACGATATCTCTCTATCACTGGATAAAAATTATTAAGAAGCGATAAACTTATCACTTGTTTCGCCTGGGTTACATTTAAATACACTTAAAGCTGAGAAAATGTTGCAAATTTGGGATAAAAAGAAAAAATTCTCGACATGCGTGGCACGTCATTCCAGCGCAAGAGGTTAAATCAAATCCAACTCGAACACCTTCAAGCCGATTCAAACACTATCGCGTAAGATACGGAGAGTGAAAAAAAAGGAATGCCTCTCGTGCCCCCTCAAACACAACAGGGACGTGAAACGGTCCTATGATCAAAGTTCTGGGAACGGATAGACATAAAAGAAACCTGGGCCGACACGTTCGAGACACGCAGCGTTATTACGATACCGATCGAGAAGAAAGGAAAAAAAAAAAGGAAAAGGATGGCCAGGAGGAGAAGCAGGGGAAGAAAGGCGCGCACACACGCGATTTGAGAAACGCCTTCCCGATATTGGACCAACGAAAAATGGCTAGATGTGATGAGAAAGCAAGAGAGGAGAAACCGCCAACTGTTCGGAGGTCATCGATCGTCGCAGAATTCGCCCCGAGATTTTTCTCGTTATCGTTTTCGTTTCCTCCTCTTTCTTTTTTTTTTTTTTTTTTTTTTTTTTTTTTTTCCTTTTCTTTGTCTGCATTCCTGCCACGACTTTCGCTGTTATTGAGAGAACCACGCGGGAGAATACAATTCGACGCGAGAATTATGACTCGTGATAAATGGGCGATGGTTTACGAAGCAGTGACACATGACCGCTTATCGAACGAAACTCGAAGCTGTAAAAATGATTAAACCTACAATTATCAGCGTCATTTGAATCTAGGAAAATTGTGAAAAAGTTGTTCAATATTATCAAAGTATCAAATTAGGTGTATTTCCTGACTTGGCAAAGAATACTAAACGCTTGAACGTTTATGTAATAGAAGAAACTACGATGCAACGTTGCGACGAAAGTTGATTGACAAAGCAGAGAGCAACGTGGAAATTACGAGAGAAAAGATTACGCGAGATGAAATTTTAAGAATTTCAAGTCGAAACGGGGCTCTCGTTTGAATAAAAACCGACGGAAGTTGTTTAATCTCCTTCATCGCTAATTCAATTCAGCCTCGAGGGACCAGGTCCTCCACTTATTTCCAGCAGCACATTCAGCATGGCATCACCGTTCAAACTGCATGCTATTATGACAGACCCTCGTTCTACCATTTCAATGTCTTCCTTCTTTTTTTCTCTGTCCCTCTTCTTCGAGAATCATCACGAGAATAGACACGAACAGTTGAATGAATACTCGAATCTCAGTTGCGTAATAACTCGACGATTTTTCAATACGGTGGAAATTTGAATCGCTTTGAATACGATTCGACACACAAGGACATTCAAATCCCGAATCTCGAAAGTTTTGATTAGTTCTGAGCAATTTAATTGACTAGAAGTACGACAGTGATGGATATTGAAATTCAAAAAGTTTCGAGTTACTTTCGCCAGTCGAGACTTTAACAATTTAAATAAATAAATAAATTTAATAACAATTCAAATAAATAATAATATAATTATAATATAGTTAAATAATAATAAATAACTTAATTTGAAAAATACTTTACAATTAAAGTTCAGACCCAATTTTAATTTCTATAATTTGATAAGCAATTCAATTTCCAAAAAGGAACTGGCTAAGATTCTTAGGAGGAACAAAATTAACTACTTAAAAAAAATAAACACTACTGCTACTATTATTTAAAAAATATTAAAACGACTAAAAGTTTCAGTTTCAGTTTCCAAATCGAAATTTATATAAAATTTGTAAAACCAGAAGTTTCCACTCGTCTTTTCTCTCTCTCTCTCTCTCTCTCTCTCTCTACGCAATAAATCACTCCAAAAAGTGTTGCAAGAAACGTTTCATCAAAGAACAAGATGAACAGACGTCTATCTAGCTAGTCGAAAGTTAATCATCGCGTGGAGCATGATCGCACGATAAATAAATGCGGACAGATCACGAGGGAAGGGGGGAAAGCGTGTGTTTCAGCCTTTTAACAGCTGCGGTTTCAGTCGGATCAGCAACAACGTGTCAGCTTCACGGTTTAATTGCGATCGATCGCGCGAATTACTCCGACTCCCACGCACGCCCTGGCATTAATATTAAATACAGCTCTCGACAGATCACGGAAGTGAACGGCGAAACTGCGGATTTAGGGACGGGAAGCTCGTGTACCTGCGAACTGTCGATAAACATTAAACAGCAACACAAAGGGTACCTCACACGCGAACAACGCGGTGGTTTGTTTCGCAGCTAATTTTCGATGGAAAATTACAAAGGCCTCGTTACAAAGACTAATTCGCCTAGCACCAACAGTGGTCTTGCTAGCTGGCCACTTTACACAGGACTCTGAGAAAATATGGAATTACCTGCGTGACTTATTTGTAAACAATAATTATTCCACGTTACATCGAAGAATTCCAATTTAACTTTGTCGCTGTTTTAAATTACTCGTGATCTTCACCGTTTGTTGCATGAAATGTACAAAAATGTCGAAACGTTATATATGTTATTATATATGAAACATACGATTATGATTTGTTTTGTACGAAATATAAGATATTGGAGGATATAAATACGCAAAACTTGTTTGTTATATAAAAAAGCGTGTATCAAAGATACGTCTGCATACACGCGTATACATCCGTGTCTTAATGCACCGTGAAACCGAGATTTCTAATATTAAGGAGGTCGTGCAGTGTAATAAATAATTTTGCTTTCCTCTCGGGACGTGAATTTCATCCTGAGATTTTTCTAAATTTAACGTGCGAGAAAATCTACATGTTCAATTTATATACATTTCCTTTTATTTATTTATTATAATATAATAACATATTATATTAATTATTACTATATTAATAATTAATAAATTTATTATAATTTTACTATATTTTAATTATTATATAAATTATAATACATTATATTAATTATTACACTGTGTGACTTCTTAACAATATTAATAACATATTAATAATATAATGCAGTAACAATATGTTTCTAGAAATTTGCTATAACGGAAGATTACTCACTTTGCTAAAAGTATAAAATTACGCGTGTCACACACGCATTACAACAAACAAGTTGCATCACATTGTGCTTAATATTTCCACGGATAATGTCGCGTACACGCGTGTATAATACCGCTAAGAAGAATTTCAATTATCGCTATCTATCACTGCCAGGCGATTTTATCTAACAATTCCCTATCAAATGAATCGAACGCGTAACCTCCAAGAAACTTCATTGAATCGGAAGATAACGCCACGATGCATTGAAACATCAACGAACGTCGCCAATGAGAACGATCGAAACAAAAGAAAAAGAAGAAGAAAAGAGAGAACAAAGGGGAGAGTAAACGAGTTGCGCAAACGAGTCATCAACGAAGCAGTAGATGCGTCTCATATCAACAACGAAGACAAATCGTTTCGTATCTCACGAGACGTTCATTCAACCTACGAAATCTCGAGATTCGCTCTCGAGAGTCGACGTTACTACGAAATAAAACTGACTGCTGAGAAATCGTCCGCGCCTGAATACAGATCGGGCGAATCGTCGAGCATCTGGACGAATCGCAGAACGAAAATGAAGGAGAAACGACCGATCACGACGGTTTTGACTTACGATTTATTTTTGGAAGGTTATCTATTCTATAGTTCTCGTTATAGCCGCCGAATAGGATGGTTTTGCGTGGGATAAAAGTGGATTTGGGTTAGAGGGTTATTTATAGACAACTTTGTGCAACTAGAGCGCGATGTGGTCGGCCCGCGATCAAATTTGCGAAATTTGTGGCATTTGTGGGATATTCGTGGAATTTAGGGGCGATTGCTGAAACGAAAGCGAAAGCGAAGAGTCGGGGAAAAGAGTCGGGGAAAAGAGTCGTGGGAATTTGAAGAGAATTTTGTAAAAAAATTATGGAATTCGAAGGGAATCATTTATCAAAAATAAAGTTTGTGAAATTTGTAACAGAAAAAATTTGTGCACCGCAAAGAAAATTTTAAGACACGCAGAAATCCACTTTTTCCAGAAGCAATTAAATAAACTCGACGAAGTTGCTTGTACGAATTAGATAAACTTTCTAACTCAACGAGTTTCATTATATCACGAAATAAAGTTAACCTGTGGTTTCTAGTAATTTTAAGAATAAAACTGACACATCGAAATTAGTTCTAATATTTTCTATTATTTTTCTGGAGAATCATTCGCGTGCACCGACGTATGAAAAGAAGGAAAACTCGATCTGTCCGCGGAAAGTAATTCGAAAGAACGTTCGATAAGCTGCCTCCTTTCTCTCGATTCTTTCCTTTCTCTTTCGCATCTCGATCAAACCCCGCGAACAGAATTTCTCGTCACGTTCGTGATCCGTCTTGATCTCCGGAGCGATCTGCCTGGCTGAAAGTTAATTTGCAACCGCGCTCTTCCCCGTGACGTGTTATCGTTCACGTTTCCAATAAAGAACGACGAAATTTATTTCTTTTTCCTTTTTCAATTTAGATGAAATTTTAGACGAGAATCTAACACGTGGGAGAAATAGAAACTTGAAATTATTTAATTGTCACATATTTCCTTGATTTGATAAATATTGACACTTGCAAACTTTTCTTTCGCTCCGATCGTTGAACAAACATGAATTTTATTTTTCCTGGAGTAAAAATTCGGTCGTTCGTTTTGTGAGAACTGCTTTCAATATTGCAAGATCAAATGTGCCAGAGGTTTATGAAAATTTTTGCGAGTATTATTATCTACTAAAAAAAATATGAAGTTTCCTGCAAATTTTCCGAGCAACTCAATATAATGTAGAAATGCAGAAAATTTCCTTTTAAAAAGGATATCTTCTGTATAGTCACGATATTGCCCAGTGTAATTTCGATGCTTCTTTTCCTCGATTTTCGTGATGAAACCTTCGTCGGTTTTTTTTTTCGGTTTTTATCGAATGAAACGTGGCAATGAATGAAAACGACCGAGTGACTACACGCCTTTCGCTAGAACTGATTCATTCGTCTCGTCGCGCCGATTCGATTCGATTCGATGGAAAGCTAAAACTGCGTGAAACCGGTTTTCAAGCTACTTTTAATTTTTAATTGCCATTATTCAGCCACAATTGCTTAATTTAATTTACGTGAATCTTATGCGAACTAATTTTCATCAAAACGGAAAACGTAAAATACAAAATCAAATTTTATAATAATTTAAATTAAATAGTATAATCTGAAGCAAATTGAAAAATAAATCTCTATGAAATTATAATAAAGTAAATAAATTAAATTGTGCATTTGTGTGGAAAATTTAAAGATACAGATTATATTTATTCAATTTCTGCACAAGGTTCCACTTCTTTAATCACATTCGTAAAACTATAAATTTGGTTACAAATACCTGCAGCCTATTTGTAATACAACGATACTGCCTGAAGGTGAAATTTGTCGACACATCGTGGAACATCGAACAAAACGTACGGGGAATTTTTGTACGAACAACTCTGTGACTCATCGCGAAAATATGCTAATGTCATAATACGAATATTGGAAAAGGAAAAGAGTGAGAAAAATTGCAAATGAAATGTTACGTCGTTCCTTGAATGAATTAACAATATATCGAAATTTATTGAATATACATTGAAACATTGTTGACTGATCTAAAATTAAAATTAAAAAAAAAAACACACTCGAATTTAAGTATCACCTTTATGTAAATAATTCATTGAACTTGTACGATAATATACTTTCCAGGAACTGAATAGTTCCTTATCGCGCGTTATCGTGACGCAACGATTTAAAAAATTCACGAAAGCTAAAAACAAATGTTGCACGTCGCAGAATTTTTCGCAGGAATTTTATAAAACGCTGTTTCACGATTTTACGAGAATTTTTTTTATACCAGGACTCACCTTCTTACAATTAGTCTGTTCAACAGTTTGCTAGCATAATTCATCACAACGTCGACGATCTGTTAGAACTTACAACGATCGAATTCACCACAAAGGATTTGCTAGAAACGGCTTTGTTCATCTTCAGTTGAAAGTTTGAGCGCCAAGTCGAGAATCAGACACGCGACAGTGCAGTAATTTAATGTTTTGCAATTTAACGTTAAATCAATTTATTGTTCGTCGCTCGAGTTGCTCAATTTCGTCGGCCAAGATTTTTATTAACGTCGTTAAAGTTTATGTTCGTTTAATCCCAAGTTCGTTAATATCGAGGTTGTTTCAAGAAAAGAGAAAGTTCTTGCTTCTTAAATGCACCTCGAAATTTAATGTAAAACCGCGTTCCAAAATTTATCACAATATATTCGATCTTGTCGAATTAAATGCTTTACCGGAAGAAACTTTTAATCGCTTTAAAAATCGACACTTGCCTCCTTCGAAAATTCAGAAAACTTTTGGTCATTTAGTGTCCAACGCGAGAATTATTAAGAATAATTTTTAGAACAATTTTAGAATAATTAATTAATTATTAAGAATAATAATAACAAAGAACAGCCGGTGAAGAAAACTCTGAATAGTTCTTCTTTTTATAGAAATCACAGAATTATTTAAATTATTCCATTTCAGTGTCTTTCCCCTGAACTTTCTCGTTAATTTAGTTTGGAACTTCTCGAAAGTTTTAAAACAGCTCTTCTACCAGAATTTTAGAAAGAATTAATGAAAGAATTATTGAAATATTCTCGACAAAACGAGCGCAAATAAATATTACTTCCCTCTACTTTATTAAAATATAACAGCTGATTACTCTTCGACAATCGATAAATCAATAGCTTTACGTATATAAAAAAAAAAAAAAAAAGGAGGAATACTAAAAAAAGAAAAATTCCGATATACTTCTTCTGTTAAACATCCACCAAGTGAAACAACGTCGTACACTCGCGCCAGAGTTATTTAATTTAATAATTCGCATTTCTCTTTTCCACGAACATTGCGACGGGCGCAATTCCTCTGGAACGCAACTCTCCAATTATAGTTTCACCGAAGAAATTACTGCACGAGTTAGGTTCGTCCAGCGACACGTTCCGCGACAAACTGAATCACACTCGAGCGGACGAGTATCACGGAGAACGGTTACAAACAAAGCGTTTATCGCGCGAAAAACCGGGAATAATCGCGTTTATTGAGCAGCGAGAACGTCCAATCAACCGGTCACGAGCATTGATCCCGGAGGCTGGCGTGAAACTGTGGTCCGCGCCACCCACGACGACGTCCAACAGGCTCCGACTCAGCGTTATCAGGCTGATAAGTGTCGCTGGTGACGTCATTAAAGAACAAAACGACACTTTTCTCTGTGAAATTTCGTTTTTCGGAATTTCTTTCTATTTATGAAAGTTTATATCAATTCGAGAGTATGTATATTGGAGTGCATTTAGATCAAGTATGACAAAACTCGCGTTTGATTGATGTAAAAACGAATTCAACCAATGAAATTGTTCATATATCGCTCGAGATTCGTTCTTAAATATTTTAAATACTTTAGACACTGATTTATTCATTGGCAGACCGCGGACGTCACTCTTGGAGAACTCGAAGTTACAAAAATCTGCAGAGTGCGACGTGCAAAAATATATAAAACATCTGTCTGGAATAGACAGACTTATCCTTGCCTCAGACAAAGTTATTCGACGCTACGAAAAATCCAACAACGAACGAAAGAAATTATCAAATTCCGAAAAAATTGGAAATTTCTCTGTCGGTGTCCTTCCCCTATTAACCTCTCGCGCTGGAATGACGTGCCACGAATAATGAATAATTTTAACTAATTTAACGACGACCAAAGTATAATACTTGTGGCAAAGAAATTAAAGTGCAAGACGCAAGAAGAAATTAATAATACGACAAAGAACACAAACTTCTGTCAATACATTTAATAATAATTTTATTAAAAATCACTCGAGTATCTAAAAATACACCGTTGTAAAGTTTCCATAGAAAATTGTAAATCGTTTTGACCACTACTGGTGGTAGTTCTAGCGTTAATAATAATAAAATAATAATGAATTTATTACTTCTCAATAATTTCTATCCAGTAATATCGTACCGACGAGTTCGAAAAGAAAGCGACGAATTATTGTATACGGTTCGGTCGCTCGTTATGGTCCGCAATCAGTTGCCAGCGCAAGTGATTAAAGGACAATTTTTTAAGAGGCGAAGGAAGCGTTTCCTGCAGGTATCTGCTCGGGAGTGGTTGCAGAATTATTTCAGGGTGGGATAGAGGAGAATGGAGCAGACAGTAGATCCCTTATCGGCCGTGATGTATAGCGGAGAGATTGGGGAAGATTTCTTTCGAAATCAATGGAGTTCCTCCGAGAGTTGAACTCTGTGAATCGTGAAGTTCTTCTCTTTGTGATATTTTTTAAAATTCTTTCTCTCCTAGCTATGCCATTTATCAGTGGATTTTACACGTCGCGAAATGTAAGATTTGACGCGTGCAATCATGATTTATGAGTAATTGTTCCGTATCGTTGCGAAGATGCGGAGTTCTGTTTCAGGTAATTTTATTGTCTAGAGAGACAATGCCGGAGGATACTCGAGGATGACTCTTTTGTTTCCGTTTAGATAGCGTTGCTCGACCTACGGTGGTGATAAAACTGGATCGAGATTGCGTTGGATCTACATCGAAGCGTTTTTTAAATGTCCTATCGACTGATCACAGCTATTATAGTTTATTTAATGCATTGTTGTACAGTGAATGCGCGTGAAAATGTTCGAACGTTCATGGGGGCATAAAAGATGAGATTATCATCAGATTTCAGATTTCAGAAGAGCACAGAGTACAGAATTTGAGCAGAGAGAGAGTATCTTCACGCGAAACTAAAATATCAAACACTAAAATATTTATAATTGCAGTTTATCGTTTGATAAATAAAACACGACGTCGATGAACATTTTGTAAAAGTCCAGAAGAAGGCGAGGCACAAAATGAGAAGGCAAGGAAAGAAGAATCTCCGACGTAGGACCTTAAGAGTCAAAAATTAGAGGCTCCACATTTTCAACGACGAGCGAATAAACAAAAATCGACACAAACTAGACAAACTCGATAATTCCAATTTCTGTTCTATTTTCTTGTGTCTGTAATCATTCATCCGGCGAGGACAACAGAGACAAGGATGCGAAACGAGAAAGCAACTCGTGGAAGGTACACCCGCCAGACACCAATTTCTGTCACGTCGGTTTCTCCAAGGTTTAATCAACGTCCAACGCTTCGAATCTCGTTGCGACGAACACACGACTTGAGATATCCACGGAACGTTCGATCAAAGAGCACGAGTGACCATTGCCATCGGGGATCGTTCCTTTCACGACGAGGCGTTCGATAAGACGAGCACGGCACACACGGTTAAACAAGCAGCCCGTTATCAACGACGGCTGCAACCGGCTGACGGTGTCACCAGCACGGAAGATTATCGAGCACAAAGCTTGACAACGCGATCAGATATGACTCTGGCTGACGCATTTCTCAGCCCACCCAACCTTGGTATCGCAAGGTATTCTGCTGCGAGTATTTATTGTAATTAGACGGCGAACTATAAATTTAATCGTTCAGGTGCAAAGAAATGTAGAGAATAAGAAAATATCTGGAGCGTAAAATATTTGAAAAATACTCGAGCAACTGATTTCTTCTTTTTTTTTCTTGTCGATGAAATAATTTTTTCATTTTATCGACTTCGTATATTCCACTCGTTCTTGCAAATAAATTCCTTAATAACTTGCGTATGGATTCGCAGTTTGATAATTAACAGAGTACGATGTTATTCTTTAATATATAGATTAGGAACTTGGATTAAGATCGAGGCACCAGTTTCGATGTTTGATAGATAAATTTATATATTATATAATATCGCTTTATATAAGATTGATGAAATTCGTATGGCAGGAGGAAAGAAGTTTAAAGAAATGTGTGAAAAAAATATCTTTTTTTAAGTAAGTAGATCCTACAAATCTATCGCCGATCCGTGATGTGTCACATTTGCGTAAAGAACAAAATAGTTCAGTGTAATCTGAAAAAAATCGAAACCTAAAGCTAAAAGTAACTAATCAGTCAAGTGTAAAGAATTTTCAAAGGATGGGCTGGATATATTTTTCTACGATACACCTGTCATTGGACTACGCTACTACACTCATTTTCTAATTCGTATTATTAGAAAATAATTAATGTACCCTAGATAAAATGTTGGTAAAAGATTTCACGATGCTTGCGTGCAGAATGAAGAATTTTTCAAGATTATATATTCGCTAGAAGATTACAGCGAATGCAGAGAGAGAGAGAGAGAGAGAGTAAATATTTTTCTAACTAGAGCCTGATATATGAAGCGTTCACGTTATCGTTAGCAACAACTTTTTCTCACAAATGGTAAGTACATGTACAAAAGAAATAGGAAAGAAGATTTCACTGTGTTTCGCTCGAGGCGATAAACGACGATGCGACACGCTATGTCGAGTTATCAACGCGAAACAAAAAATACTGCACAGAAACACAGCTGCTACGAAAGTCTTCGTATTCTTACGCCGAAATTTTATTGACGTGAAATAATTTCACTGATATAACGTACAGTTTCCTCTGCCAAGGTCGATAGAATGTAACGCGCAGTTGTAGAAATTTCTCTAAATTTATAAAGAGAAAACGAAAAAGAAATAATCGAAGATATAATTTAATCTATCTTTGATAAGAGCTGCTTTTTCACTACTTGTGAGAAATCTCGTGAAATTTATGAAGAATTCCCGAGAGTAAAGTTTAATAGTTACTCTTTAGAACATTTCGCATAAAATACTCGTCAAGGAAATCCGTGATGAAATTCGCGACGAGAGTGCTGAATTCTTCAAAGTTCAATGCAACTCTGATAACGTTTCTACGTAAAATATCGCACTTGCAGAAAATTCTCGTGGAAGTTGAAAGAAGAGCGAAGAACTCTCAGAAGTTGAAGTTCAATCTACTCCTTGTAAAAAATATACAATATATACAAAGTAATTGTACAAAATCTCGCAAAACGAAAAAGAACGTGGAATTTTTAAAGATAACGTTCGATACTTAGTGCTTTTCGCAACAGTCTGAAGAAAATACATAGTTGCGCGAGAATTTCGTGAAATTTGTAAGAAGGATAAAGTTCAACGTACTTTCTACACGAAATGCTTATCAAATACGTGGAGACGATCGGAAATCCTCAAAGACAAATATTCGAGAGAGAGATTGTATCATGTACGAAAGAGACTCGCGTTATCAAACACGTAAATAAATTCAAAAGACTGTCGTATCACTTGAAACACGTTGAAACTTCGGTCGGTGATCCTTCCAAAATGCTGCATTTCCTTCGTCCCTAACTTTCTTCATCCATATGTTTGCCATTCGTGAAACGAACCACGGCTGACAATAACGTGTAGATCCTACGCGCAAAAGGATTGCACGATTCTAATAGATACCTCGTAAATTCAAAGAGTATTACAAGTACCAAGGGAAACACCGATTAAGATGCAACTTGTCCCTTCTCTACAAGATCAAGGTACAAAACGACGATTCACGTCGACACTTGTCAGTCATCCTTACCAAGAACTCTGCCCGAATACTCGATCACTCTTATCGATGAGCTCGCGACGTTGTCGCGAGAGCATCGCCTCCTCTCGATCTTGGACCACGCGGATTGAACCCGCGCGTCACCACCGATGATTCCACCCCTTCCTCCCTTAATTTCCCTCTTACGGGAAAGCCCCTCACCGATTCGGCTTTCCCTGCTTTTCGGAGGATGCGGCACTCCGATCGATACACACCGGCGCCGATGGACTTGCCTCGACCTTCACTTCCGGTTCTTCTGTCCACCACGTGTCCCGGGCACACAACAGATCTCAAAAATTCACTGCAAGACGACGACGACGACGACGCACACTCTGGCTTCTCTCGTTCTCGAGAGGAGAGAAGAGACAAAGAGAGAGAAAGAGAAAGAGAGAGAGAGAGAGAAAGAAAAGAAAGAAAAGAACACACGCGAGCCGACGGCCGGAGAGGCGCCGTGACGCCAGTCGGCGACGCGCTGATAACCGGCGTCGCGACACAACACGCACAAACGCGTACAGAGACGCAACTGCCGGTTCGTAGACACGAGACCAGTCTACTACCTACCAGCAGGCTACGCGCGACGACGTGGTGAGGGTAAAGGCTTTAGGGGAGCGGCGCACGCGCGCCAGCGCACGCTGTTAGGTTCATTCTAACCTTGCCATCGGCATCGATACCACCGCCGGATCCGGTGGTAGGATGGTGGTCGAAAAATCGAGACGAAGAAGACAGTAATTGTCCGGCTGGTTTTCTCTTTTTTTTCTTTCTTCTTCTGTTTTTTCGTCTTTTATGGGTCGTCGTGGACCAACCTCGTCGTGGACGTGGAAGGAAAGAAGGAAGGTTCGAGGGTGGTAGGGGTGGTTAATGGCAGACTTCGACGAGGACGGGTTTTGGTGAAACGGAATTAATTAGAAAAATTGGGATGATTATATTGCGGGGGATTCTATTTTGTATGATGAGAACGGTGCAGCACTGAGAGAATTGGTTTTTGATTGAGCGCAGTGAGAAGTTGCAGATGCGAAAGATATTTTATTCTTGTACAGGGTTGAAATTGATTGGGAATTGGCAACGAGCACGTAGATTACGAATTTTTATGCAAATTTGCAGAACCTATATGTATTTTATATATTTCTTTATATCATGTACGTACGTTCCCTCTAACTTTGTATTTTAAAATTTCCTGCAAATGTGAAAATATCGATACTCTAATAATAAGTATATTTTGTATATGACTGATGTAAAAATGGAATAGTTCAGAACATCTATCAATACTGATAGATTGAAATATCACAAGGAAATATCAAAATACAAAATATGATACAAGTACGCTCGTGTTTAAAATTTTGGAGCGTCCTTTATTCTTTGAACGAAACAAACTTCCAAATGATATTCTTCTAAACGTCAAGAATATTATTAAAACATTTTGTAGCTCATTTATAGACTTTAGTCAACTAAAATTTCAACGATAGAATAATATATCACGAAGAAAATGTTTAATAATTTGAAAAATTCGTATTAAAATTCTCCGAAGAGAGAGTGCATATTATATTCCATTTATGTTCACGCAAATAGGTCAGGAGATGACCCGGTAAACGACTCAGACCGTAATCAACCAGATGGACAATTAGAATTCGATCGGTTTAATTGTTTAGAAGAAACGTGGTCCGTCGTGTGAGGTTGCAACCGGAAAGCCTGTCCATCCTCCGCAAGAACAATCACCGGTGATCGTGATCGGCTGGTTGTATCCATAGCCTTAGATCTGTTCGCTCGTGTCGAGGTGTGGCCCGAGAAAACCACCGGTGGCTGCGGTGTCCGCTTATGTAACAGGTTTTACGTGGCCGTGGCGTTTGACGACCGTTGTAAAACGCGAGTTTCGTGCCACGGAGACCACGTTCTCTTTCTTCCTTTTTTTTTTTTTTTTTTTCTTTCAATCGCACCTGAATGCACGTTGTTACCGTCGCGGTAACGTGCAGTTGCGGTTTCGCCAGAACGGATCTGGAAATGATAGATAATGGCCAGGGAAAGGACAGCCATTGTCTACTAGCTTCTGTTTAGTTCTGCGAAATGACGATGATGTTACATGGGAACTGTACTGTACTTTCTCTTCTTCTTGCAATTTTTTAACGACCGATGGGGAAAAATTGGCGGAAGGTCTTTTTTTGTTTTCAATCTTGGACTTTCTAGAGGATTATTTACATTTCAATGTTTGGAATTGTATTGTTCTCCGAGTCAACTTGTAATCTACTTGTAATGTTATATACGAGAACTTTACTTACTTTCTCAATTAGTAATTCTTCGTTTGAATATCTTTTATATCTCTGCAAGTGTAAATGCATAAAAGAACCACATGAACTGATCGATTTATCATTTCAATAAATATTATATACGTTGAAGAATTCATTCAGAAAAAACAGAATGTGCATTATTGTGTCAAAGAATTAATATTTCAAATATTAGCCAGTCGACAAATCCCAGAGTCCTCTGAAAAAAATTAGAGAAACGAGGCACGTTCGCGGAGATCAAACGGAAGCGGTGGTTAGCGGCAGCGTGCCTTGCCGGAAGCGTTGAAAACCGCGTCGATACATTATTTATTCGATAGCTGTGTCGGCACGAGCTGATTATCTCGCCGAGCAGCCGCCATTTTCCCTCTAATGACATGTACGATTTTCCATGATTTATGAACGCGAACAACGGCCAACGTGGAAGGAAGCTGTTCCACCATGGGAATTGCAATTGGATCGCGATTCGAGGCAATCGTTGCCTCGTGTACCAGCTTCGAGAGGAAATCGGATGCTCCGCCATATAATACTCGTGAAACTGACGTGGACGACTGCGTTTCTAGCTATGCTCCTCTCGTTTCCATGGCTCTCGATCGTGGAAAGTGGCAATCGAGAAAGAGAGAGAGAGAGAGAGAGAGAGAGAGAAAGACTTGGTGAAAGTGGAAATGATTTGAAGATGCATCGATCAGGAGATATTGAATGCTCGATCAAGATATATTTCTGCCCCATTTGTACGGGTTAATTGAATTCGCTGCCTGTTTTCGATTTACACGACTCGATCATATTTTAGATTGGAATCGAAGACTTATAAAGAGATGCTTTCACGACGATTTGACACATTTTCTTTATTTTACGATCATATAATTGAACGGGAGGTGTTTTACGTATTTGTAAATCTTGAAATTTAAAGACATCATAGTTATAGGTACAAAAGTAAGAGCGAAGAGTTTGAAGTTTAATAAGTAAAAGGATTATCTATCTTCACTTCTTTTAGCTATATGCAGTTTATTTGTAATATACGATAATTTGCATTTTCTTATTAGGCCACGAACAGTATTGTTTTAATAATTTAATTGGGATATTGGTTACAAATTTTTATATTTTTTACTGCTGTTAAATTAAAATTGTGTTCAGTAAGATTCTAAATAAAATTCTAAAATATTAAATCAAAATTGTGTTCAATAAAATTCTAAAATACTAAATTAAAATTGTATTGAATAAAATTCTAAAATACTGAATTAAAATTGTGTTCAATAAAATTCTAAAATACTAAATTAAAACTGTATTGAATAAAATTCTAAAATACTAAATTAAAACTGTATTGAATAAAATTCTAAAATACTAAATTAAAACTGTATTGAATAAAATTCTAAAATACTAAATTAAAACTGTATTGAATAAAATTCTAAAATACTAAATTAAAACTGTATTGAATAAAATTCTAAAATACTAAATTAAAACTGTATTGAATAAAATTCTAAGATAATAAATTAAAATTGTATTGAATAAAATTCTAAAATACTAAATTAAAATTGTGTTCAATAAAATTCTAAAATACTAAATTGAAATTGTGTTTAATAAAATTCTAAAATACTAAATTGAAATTGTGTTCAATAAAATTCTAAAATACTGAATTAAAATTGTGTTCAATAAAATTATAAAATACTAAATTAAAACTATATTGAATAAAATTCTAAAATACTAAATTAAAACTGTATTGAATAAAATTCTAAAATACTAAATTAAAATTGTGTTCAATAAAATTCTAAAATACTAAATTGAAATTGTATTCAATAAAATTCTAAAATACTGAATTGAAATTGTGTTCTATAAAATAAAAAACTCGAAATTTCCAGCCACCCCTTCGGTCGCGTACAGAGGGACGAATTTCCCCGAATCAAAACTCCTCTAATCATAAGCCTTCCCACCCTTTCCTCTTCCCAATAAATCCCCATGAATCGAGAAGAGGGACGCACGGAGGAGAAAACGGTCGAAACATTGATTCCACGTGGATTCCTCAAGAACGTGGACTTACACAGATCACTCGGCAAGCGATCCTCTGAAAAAGAGGGGGAGGGTTTCGAACAGTGGATTAAGCGAGTGGCTGTAAAAGGGCCACGTTTGGAAAAACCGCTAGCGATAGCGGCGGAAGAGATTTGTGGCGGGGGTGGTTTACCACTTCGTGGTGAAACAAGAAGAAGAAGAAGAAGAAGAATCACCGCCACTTTTCGTCTCTTTTTATTAGGGTAAGGCGATCACGGGTTACGTCGTGCGTGTATACATGTAAAGGCAAAAAAAAAAAAAAAAAAAAGAGGAGAAGGAGGCTTGGCTAGGAGAAGAAATATATACGAGCTCGCGACCAGAAACTTCGATCGTTTTCACGGGGAAAAAGTTTACTGTTCGTGCGTATCGTGAGCCGGCGGATGATCCTTGGACTATGGCGGCGTATGGTGTTCGCTATGTGTGTTTGTTACAGGACGAAGCATTAAGCCCTTGCCTCGAAGGGTGAGGGTTAATGATTCTTGATGGAGAGAAAAGGGTGGGGTAGTTTGATGAGTGGAAAGAAGCTTTGGATTACGGTGTTTGGTTTGGATGTTTTCTCCGTGATGATGCGCAGTGAAAACATCAGTGACGATGGCGGCGGTTTCTTTTTATGAATTCTGTGATAAAATTGAAGTTAGAAGTAGAGAAATTTGAATTTATGATAGATCATTTTTCTTCAAACTTTTCTTTTCAAAGTGCTCATCTTAAAATTTAATCTTCTATGCTATATAGAAAATTTAGATTTTTTTATACTGAAAAACTGTGCATGGAGAAAATTTCCAATTTAATAATCAAGTAATTTTAAATAAATTATTACGTTACAATGAACGAGTAATTACTAAAATAATTTATTTCCAGGTCAATTCAAATTCTCGATTTCATATAAAACGCCATTTCATAAAGAGCGATTTTGTTCCCCGACGTGGTTTAGGTATCGTTCGAGCCACTCTCAACCCTTACGCGGTAAGAAAATCGAACCATAAAAGTGGTCGTCAAACAAGAAGATCCAGCTTCGTTCCTCGAGAATCGTGTAATGATCAAACAAGCTCCGCACACTCGTAAAAATCCCGATGGAAAAAACGAACGGAGAAGAAATACACGTTTCTCTCGCCCTTTGTTCGAAGCATGAACCATGTATATGGAAAACCATGGAGGTGGTGGCGAGCTCAGGTGCACGAACAAGAGTCTCTCGCTGGAACTTGGCGAAACTTTCCACCGAACTTGGAAGTCCGCTGCTTCATCGCACGTATATTTCATGAATTATGCGAGTAACTTCGCGACCGGAGATCGTATATTTTCTCTTTCGAAGATGTGGAAATATTTGACGTTGTTGAAAGAAGTTAAGATGGAGAAGTTTCGACGAAAGAAGTTCGATATCGTGGTAGATATTTGAATGTGAGGTTCACTCTGTTAAGAAGAACTGAATTATTTTACTTTTGAATTGCAAGAGGAACTTGTTGTGATAAAAATTCCAAAGATTCATACGAAGCTGCTGCAAGACTATCTACAATGTTAAAAATTTGATATTTCTTCTGTACAGTTTCATCAACACAATCTGCGGTATGCAATATAAATATTATTATCAATGAAATGAATTTCAGTTGTCACTCTTTCCTTATTGTGTGCAAATTAGTAATATACAAAAAAGTAATATACAGTATTAATTTTTTAAATATTTTATAATAGTATTTCCTGACACGAATTTGAAAATGGAGTAATAGTTGAAGATACGATGAAACTTCAGCAGAATCATTGATTACGATAAATCAAAAATACTAGAAGAATTGTCATTTTGTTAAAAGAATAATTAGCCTATTCTTGAATGATAACCAATCATTGAAATATAATTTTGATCTTGTTGTATTAAAAGTCTGTATTATACATAAAACATTTTAAAATTTCATTAGCGTTGTAACGAGGAACGAGTGATAACATTTGAAAGCAAGGAAAAATTTGAAAATGCACACAGAAGCTACAAAATCTCTTTATCAATCGCTATCTCCATTTTTTTTCACTCTGAGAGGCCGTTATTGTCCCTTCAGGGACGATTCAAAAGTTTCCTGCCACTGGAAAATTATAATCGCGACCCGTTGAGTAATCAATCCTTGCGCCTAACGCGCGCCAGACGATCGAATATGCAAAACACTCGTTGAAGGTGGCAGTTTTCTAAACAATTTGGAAAACGCGAGACTAGGCGCCCTGGGTACAATTGAAACGAGACGTTCCAGTAATGAATTATGCTCTTTCAGAAAGGGTGGCACGAAGAAAGATTTGAATGGCGCAACGGGGGTGAAGCGTGAATTGGGATTAATTCTTGGGGGTTGGATGAATGAACGACGCTCCGAGGATCGCTGCAGGTTAATGTTAATTGTCAAGCATGAAGTGTTTGCTGTTTGTCGCACCGTTTGCACCCACTCGATACTCTTTCTTTGAGTCACTTGGTCCTTTATCTCTCTTTGTCGCGAATTCTTTTATATCTTTGCTCCTTAAGACACTTTTACATCTGCTTTTTACTGGATGATTTTCATTCTTGAATTTGGTTGGGTGTCGAGAGTGTCTGAATTCTCCGTTCTGCGAGAGATATTTACATTTCTGTTCGTAAACTGTGGAATTTATTAATTTTAATTGTACTTGGTAGAGGCATGATGAATTGAGTTTAATGAAATAAATGTCTAAAAGAATTTTGAGGGTGTTGCATAATTTGGTTTTCTTCATTATAATTACCAGAATGGACAGAATGATCAATTGACGATTTTTCGAAGAAATTTTATAGAAATGTACAACTTTATATTGTATAAAATATTCTTCGATGATAGAATGGTAATTTATTATGGCTCTCCGATAAGTGTTTAAATTTATCCATACTTTCACTGATTTTCGTAAATGAATTATAATATTTTCAGAGGGGTTGTGTAGATTTGATTTACTTAAAAAGTTAACGAATAAAATTGTTCTTGATGATTTACACAAATCATTTAAAATAGTAATTCATAGCTAAAGCTAAACCTAAAATTGATATAATTTGGTTTATTATTTAATTATACAAGTTATACACAATTTATTTACTACGATAATACAATTAAATAATAAATCAATTTATACCTATCGATCCACTAATTGTTCCTCAACAAACTGGTGAATAAAAATACGAATAATTTACACGAACGTTGTACCGTGTCTTTTTTTTCATTTAACAAAAACAATTCTGACAATTTACTCGTTAAAATCAAAAGTCCAATCTTTGGATCTCAGTTGCGAAACATTTTTACGACAAATACGTGAACAAACAATTCTCGTTTCCCCGGATTTCATATTAGATTAAATAAAATGGAATATGCATCGTGCGCCGAATAAAATTTGCACAGCAGATGAATATTTTTGCATACGTAACACGACTAATCTGCATTATCCACGAATAAAATAGTTTGGCTGCGAAAACCTCTCGGAAGCGAGTTTTATTTCCCGAGTCTCGGTTTATTGAACCAAAAGTGTGATTCGTAAGTGGAAGGAAGACGAAATAGGAGCAAACGAGGCATCGAAGCTTCCATAAATAAAACGAGAAATCGTGGCGACCGGATTCGAAGAAAAATGCAACGCAGAAACAATTTGCACCTTGTAATCGTGGTAACGGTGCTGGTAATTAGCATACCTTCTTATGCACTCGAGGAAACGTTCCGCTGCAATGTGAAACGATCGTTTACGACGAACGTTCGACAATTTTCTTCGGAGAGTTACTCAAGTATGTGAAATAATATTGGCGTAATTGGACGTAATTGTTTGAGTGAAATTTGTTTTCTTTTTTTTTTAATTAAGATATACGCTTTCACTTTTTATAGGACATTAATAAAGAAATATATCTTAATACAAAACAAAAAATTAATCGTCGAATGAAATTAATTTCCGTTTTTCGTAATTTTCTGTTTCTTCGGGAAATTTATGCGAAGCAATTTTTATAAATATAGTAACAAAGAGCCACAAAAATACGTGTATATAAAAATGTATATAATAAGGAAATACATAATTCAGTCACGTTGATAATACAGAAGTAAAGCAATTTCTTTCCATACCAAAAAGGATTAATTTTCATCTTTACAATTTTTCCCGAATTATCTTAATTTTTCCTAAAATTCACCATCAATGTCACACACCTATGCACGAAATATATATATCATTAATGAACGTTAATAAATCCCTTCAACGACACAGAAGGAAACTATTCTCATTTCCTCCGACAATTTCCTCCTTTCTTCAGAAAATAATCGATGTCGAAACGATTCGAGGTTCCCAGAACTGCCAGAGTTTTCATCAGAATATTAAAACCACATCATTTCCACGGAGCAACAGGATCCGCGCGGGATGATCGACGAGCGTACCGCGCAATCGGAAGCCAATCACCCGAGCCACGGCCAGCTTTCTCCGTGATAAATGTCGAGCCTCATCGTTCAACTCGGCGACAATTGGCCGACCACGACGGTGGACGACTTCGTCTAGCTTCCATCCCTGGGACGACTTGTACCACGTCGAACAATTTGTTGTCTGCCAGCCAGGCCATTTTCCACCGCGCCACCCTCTTATCCGTCATATCTGAAGCTTCGTCTCTGTCAAATTCCGTGCTCACGCAGACGACCGCTGAGCTTTCGTAGCCACAAAGAGGGAAGAGGGGGAAGAAGGATCCCGTTTTCCCCGGAAATCACGTCACGTACGCGCTGGTCCCAGCCTTTCTGATTGCTTTTTGAATCGGAATGCTAATGTTCCTTCGTCGTCGTACGTCTGACGATGGAGCGCAGTTAGTTACTTCCCCTTCTTCTTTATCTTCTTCTTCTTCTTCTTCTTCTTTAGGGTTGATTTTTGAGATTATGAAATCGTATTTTGGTATCGAACGCATTACCATGGCTTATGATACTTGGCTTGTGCTCTTCTTATTATGAATAATAAAGAAACAAGCTTCATTGTCGACTATAAATTTATGTATTTGAGTGTTCCCCTCCTGTTTTTGTTTAAATTTTTGGAACGGAAAAATAAAGAATTCAAATAGAAGAAGCTTTTTCATTGATATTGAAAGCTGTTGTTGTTCACGAGGAATATTTGAGATTGATTTTATTGATGTAAATTTGTTAATACTTCTTTGAAATGATTTTGAGATTGTTGAGGGAAAAGAATTTTAAGACTCAAAATGTCTATTTATTTATCACAGGGTAAAACTCTAAGTTTTAGTGATATTGAAAGAATTATAGAAATACACGAATAAAAAGAAGACAGATATATGTAAGTACTGGTTAAATTAATTGCAAGAAATTCAAGCTTGGCTTCGAACATAAAATATGAACTTACAGAATTATATTATGAATTACGTAACCAAACTAGAACTAGTTACCAACTAGAACTAGTGATATTCCCCCCAAAAAAAGGAAAAAAAAAAAAAAAGAGTAAAGAAGAATTACATCACATTACAATCACTAGAAAAAGACTACACAACACGAAGGAAATACCTCATTATGATTTAACTCATCATCTGACAACCCTAAAATAAAAAACATAAATCACATCCAAAAGGTATCGTTCCACCCAAAGGACAATCATTCTATTTACAAAATGGAGAATTCAATTGGAAAAATTTCTAATAAAGAAAAAAAAAAAAAAAAAAAAAAAAAAAAATAAAAAAAAAAA